>NW_024609835.1:56782274-57054195 GCF_016920785.2 Ixodes scapularis | reverse complement strand
CACGCGCACCCACACACACAAACAGAAGACTGCCTTATCGCGCGCAACATTTATAGTTATTGCAGTGTCCGCCGGCCACAGGGACTGGGCGTTTCGCGTGAATGGTTCTCGCTTTCTCGTAACCGCAGATGTCGCTGCTGCTGCTGCTGCTGTGGAGCCCGAAGCGTCCGGTCCGGCGCCTCTGCGGGCCGTCAAAAAGCCGCGTCTCGACGCGCCGAGGGGCAAAGATGACCTCAGGGAGGCTAATGGTCCGGCAGCAGGGCAGGCGCATGCTGGAAAGCGGATGAGCAAGGGGGGCATTCGCCGTGTGTGTGTGTGCGAGTTTGCGCGTGTCTGGAAGCGGGGCAAACGTGGCGAGGACCTTGGTTCGCGTTCATTCATTCTCGGAGGGGCATCGTCGCTGGCCGGACACCGTGCATCCGTGGACCCACTGCCCCTAGAACGCACGTGGAGGTGTGGTGCAGGGTCGATCGAAGTTTGAGTGGTCGCGAGTGGACTTCCTGTTCTTCGTTCGGCGGCTGACTTGTCTGTTGGAAGGAAGAGTCGGCGATCGCTGACATTGCCTCAAAGTTTTGTGCCGGTGAGTGAATGGTTTCTAATGCCTATTAATGCGCTACATTTGCCGTCCGCCTCGTCGTGTTGCTCCTTGTTCCTATGGCAAATGGGACTGACGATTTGGTTTGTTGACGTTGACGTGTGAGGAATAATTGAGTGTTGGGCTATGACTAGGGTGTGTACTTTCCGGTGTTTATTTGTGAGAAAAATCGGCGGATGTTTTTCGGTGTTTATTTATTTTCAAAACACCGGTGTATTTCGTGGAACGTCTCACGACGAGGCTAAAATCGGTGAATATCGGTGAAAAAGAGCGATTGATCACAGAAAGAGAGTTCCAATTTTATTCACATAGTTCATACACTTCTTCTCTAGGAAGCAACTATTTCTAACACTTGGTTATTATAGTAGATGCAAGCATACTTTTATGCTTGCATCTACACGCAAGGAACGTGGCACCACGTTCCTTGCGGTTCGCAACCCGCAATTATGAAAACGCACGCTCCTGTACGACACGGACGTTGGCAGTGTCTTCCAGGAACCACAGCAACCTCTGAATACATGGCTTGCACCGACATCACTTGGCCAGACACAATGAGGAAAAGGCGCGTGAGAGCCTACCCTTTACTGTGTTAATTTTTCCACAAAAAGGGGCCATGGGAGATACAATAGGGGAAAGGCGTATGAGAGCTTAGCGTCCACTGCGTTCACTAGACGCTTTTGACCCCCAGAAAGGAGGGCGGACTGACGCCACCTGCAAGCCATGTATAAACACTGGAAGAATGCAGGATCCACGAGATAACACGTTTGACGAACCTCTACGGGGAAAGGGTTTCGCTAGGTCGGAAACTAGCAACGACCGGTGTTTTTCGGTTTTAACCAGGGCGAAAATATCCAACCACCGGTGTTTTTCGGTTTTAACCGATTTTATATTTTCGTCACCGACGGATGTTTATCGGTGTTTTTCGGTTAAAACCGGAAAATGCACACCCTAGCTATGACGAAACCCATGGTTTGATGGCCTCATTCCTCAAAAGGGGGAAATTCATGTATACCTCTAGATTGGTATCAAAAAAGATACTCTTCTTTGATGTATATTTTTTTTCTCGTGTTTGTTTAATTTTTTATATATATTTGTTTTATCGTCGGTTTTACCAGTTAGCTTTTTTGAGGATTCCTACATTTACGATGCGTTAAAAATGTAAAATGGACGCACCCTTGTGAGTCTGGTTTGTCCTTCCACTGCATGCTTTTCTGTGTGTGTGTGTGTGTGTGTGTGTGTGTGTGTTTGTGTGTGGAATACCTACATGCTGATCTTTTGCTTTGTGAATAATTTAAATCACTCTGAAATCTGCTTCAGCTATATAGCAAAATAAAGCTCATGTTATTTAAGATTTTGGAGCACTTTCGAAGTTTCCAACTTGGGTAATTGACGGCGGAATTATGAGTGGTGCACCCCAAACTTAATATATATATATATATATATATATATATATATATATATATATATATATATATATATTCATTTTTACGAGAAACACTTTTTTGTTGACATGCATGCATTGTTGACGGGGTCAAGCAAAAACCACCGTGCTTCTGAGAACTTCATCCCAGTCATTCGAAGAACTCCTTGTGTGGTTTTAGATGACAACAGATAACGTAGACAAAGGAAATTATTATTTTTTTTTTGTGTGTGTGTGTAGTAAACACTCCATCTCAATTTGAGCAGGGTCCACGCGCGCTTCGCGTGGCTATTGTTAGTGGCGCGTGGCCGCCGGTTCCTTCGAACATCAGCTGCAGAGATGAGTCGTGCGTTAGGGGAAAGAAAAAAAGAAAAGGAAGAAAAGAACTCAGTGACCCGAACCGAGCAACTTAGACCCTAATGGGCACATCGCGTGAACTGCGGAGGCAAGCAAGCAACACTCGGCAAACCATACCTCCTCCTCCCTCCCCCTTTCGCTCCACGAAAAACGAGGCTGAAAGGAGCCACCGAAAACCGAGCAGTACAAGTCTCGAATCTAGACATCTTGGCCAGGTGGTCCTCGCAGGTGCGCTTTGGCCTAATGAACCGGCGCCGAAGAACGCCAACCGAAGCGCGATCGTGCGCAGCTGCACACCGCGCGTATACTGTTATTATTACAATCGCACGCATGCCGCTATCGCTCAATCAGACGACTAGCTAAAAAAGGGTGACTCTCGTCTTTGCGCTGTGCGCCGTGTATGCGTGCATCCTCGAGTCTTCTTGAGTGGGAGGGCAGAGCTCGCCTCGAAAGGGTGCGCGAGCTGCCGCCGAGCCGAGCTACCTGTTTCGTAAACGTTCTTTTTGTTTTGTTTTTCTGGCATCGATTGAAGCCGACCGTTACAGTGTCCGGCTCGGGGATTCCCCTAATTTCTTTGACGGCGGCGACGGCGCCGGCCGTGTGTCCTTCGCCGTGACTCCTTGACCGTAGCCGCCGTTCCCGTGATTGATGGGCGCTCGGGTGGCTCTGTGATTGGCCTAAAGCAACCGCCCCAAAAAGGGTCTCTGTCTCCAGTATGGCTCGCGGATATCGGTTTCTGTAATGAACCTAGGCATGTAATTATTTTGAAGGAAAGTTTGAATGTGTGGTACTGCCAAAGAGTCACTGACAACGCAAGATACATAGGGTGTGGCTTCTCATGTTCACGTTTCTCGGTTCGTGATTGGTTCTCCGGTGCTCTTATATCGGCTCATGCTGCAATCTCATTGGCTGCGGAGCGACGATAAGACTCTCAGGACGGTGTTTTGCAGCCGTTTTGTCTCATACCTTTTGGCCATTGGCTCATGTTTTATAAGGGGCCGCTCCGAACTCCTTTTGTGTTTTCTGTTTTATACTCAAGAACTCCAGGAAATTAGCAAAATATCGTGTGACGCTGCGACGGCACCGAAAGTACTTTCTGTGATCTTTTCTGTTTAAATTTTTAAGTTATTTGTAGTTGTATTTTCATACTAGAGAAAAATGGTATAATTATTAGTTTCCTTTCCACAAGAAGGTGCCAATTTTTGTTTACCTTCGAAGTGCCAACACAAAAAAAAAGCCAAATTTGGGGGTTTTACGTGCCATACCAACGACGGGCATCTGGCACGCCGCAGCGGAGGACTGAGGATTAATTTGGACCCCCTGGGGATCTTCTGATGTGCAACCAAAAGCTCGGTTACACGGCGCCTTCTCCGCAGTAAGCCTCCGTCATATTGCGGGCACCTCGGCCGGGATTCGAACCCGCCACATGGGGATCCGTAGGCCCGCGCTCTCGCCTCGGAGCCACCGAGGCTGCTAACGTGCCATCACACCGGTATACATGATGTATATGTGACGTTCAGACTGATTACCTTCATTTCGTTTTAACGAGTTGGTAAAGGAAAGGTGTTTGGTAATTTATATTTCAATTTACCACACACCTACAGAGGCATTGATTAGATTTGTTTTACATTACGGTAACGATCTACGGTACACCGCCGGCGCTTTTGGACAGCCATTAGGAAGTTTTAGTAGATCTCTACGATGACTCTGGTAGCAATGCGGCGTGCATACGCCAAGGCGTCGGCGGAGTACCGGGTATTGTTATTCGAGTTATCGGAACTATCTACTAAACCTTCTTATTATATCGTTATTGGGTATCGTTATCGAAGCAGAAAAATGTTATACTAAAATTTGCTATTAGGAAGCTTTGCTAAGTCATTTCGACACTTCCGATAACGATACATTACATACGCTAGGGCGTCGGCGTAGTATCGGGAGATTTAGTAGATTGTTCCGACACCTCCGATAACGATACTCAATGACGAATCGATGTTTGTGCAAAGGCGAAGGTCGAGGATATCGGATATTAGAGAGTTTTAGGCAACCGTTTTTGTACATCCGTTACGTACGGTACACGATGAGCCCTCCGGTGCGAACTGCGCATGCGCGAATCTTCTGCGGTGGCGCATGCGCAGTTTGTACCGGAGGCTCTATCGTATCGTATCGATTCTGCAAGAACGGTACCCTAAAACTCTCTCTTGTTAGGGGAGTTCCCGGAACGATATACTAAAGCTCCCAATTATTGTAGTGGGAGGGGGTCGTACGGGATTCGTCGTAAGAATAACGTGAAAGCAGTCAATTTTAACTTCATAACCACAGAAAAACGCAATTTTGTGCCTCTTTGGAGACCGGCAAGAACTATGGTGCGTCAGCAAGCATATCCTAGAAGTGCCCAGTGTGTGTTTTAGGCAAAAAGACAACAGCACACATGCAAGGATTTTTTTGTATTCCAAAACAAATTGTGTAAAAGGAGTGAGAACGGTTTCTAAAAAAACTACTCATAATCCTCCTCCGTGCCAATTTTGTTTTTTGGCAGAAGCACTAAGTGACATAATGATTGTGATGGTTAAAAGGAGAGGTACTAAATCCCCAGCACAATTGTACAACTAAAACAACCTCCCCCCCCCCCCCCTCCTTTTTCAGAAAAAAAAAAAGATTAGGACAGTGCACTATATAATGCAAAAGCTAAGAATGCGAAATAAAAACAATAGTAAAACAAAGGACCGAGCAGCCTTGTGGGCACAGTGAAAACAAACGCTTTGTCAAAATTGTTCCAACACAATCCTTATTTGTTTGAAGAGCATGTCGACGGCATAAGGTTGAACTACAGGACAACTTCCCACGTAATTGAATGATAGTGACCGAATAAAAAACGAAGCTAGTGAGCTTCTGTGTGCTAGACTTACGACAGACAGGCGAGAAAGAAATCGGGGTGAAAATACATTTTTATGAAAAGTAGATCCGGTCGTCGGTCAAAAAGTTTTGCCCGTTTAATCGCTATCCTTTAATCGATTAATTAATCAATTAATCAGTTTACTGACCTCCAGGCTACATATACGTTAAAATGTTCGAACTATACAATTTTCTTTGACTGTGCCATCTATGGCAGACTGTATGTACAATCGGCACGGAATGAAACCCGAACGCCAGAACGCCTGGCCATCGATACAGGCTGCTCCACCTGGAGGGCCCCTGAAAACTAATGAAAATGCACCTGGGTGCGAGGGTGCGGGTCCTACTAAGATATCCACAACCCTCGCGCTGGGCGTCTGGGACTTTCGCGTTTCGCCGGTGGCGCGCTGTAACCGCCGTCACTCGGGGTGCTCTTCTGTCGCCGCACTGTCGCCCGGTCGACACCGGGCGGCCGCTTAACCTGGCTATAGCTGTTTGCGATAGGCCCTGCTCAGACAGGGTAACGAATTTATTCCACTCCGGAATGGGTACGCCTGGCGCGTACCAATTCCGAGGTTCTGAGGTTCTCTTGGTGGTTACCGAAGAGAACCTCAGCGAGCAATTTCTCGATTTTTTTAAGAATCGACTGATAACCACGCACGAAAAAATGCGCATTGCTCATAAAACCGAGGCATCCGCGTCGGTCTGTTGCAGCATTTTTTTTTCATAAAGAATATGGGTGTGCGAACAAACGAAATTTATTTCGCGTTTATGGCGTTTCACTATTTCTCAGAAACCGCGCGTGGCATGTTGTTTCCGGTGACACGTCATCGAGCACTACGGGTCTTTTGTGCACGAAATGTTTTAACTTTAATTTCGCCCTTGCGATACACAAAGTGATAATGAATGACAGCGCTGAAGAGATATCGCTGGGAATCCGATACACAAAGCGAGTAACAGTGCTTTTTGTATCGAATGTGACGGCGCTTACAGCGCGCCACCGGCGAAGCGCGGAACTCCCAGACCCGCCGCGCGATGGTCGAGCTCATCGTAGGAGGCCCCGCACTCTCGAACCCCGGTGCATTTCCATTAGTTCTCAGGGGCGCTCCAGGTGGAGCAGCCTGTATCAGCGGCCACGCGTTCCGGCGTTCGGGTTTCATTTCGTGCTGATTGTACGTTCTCATTTAAAACTTCAAACTGTACCACTTACAACAAGGCACGAGCAAACAATTTCAAAAATGAAATCCTTTATACTGTTATTTTAGCCTGACAATCGTTGTGGATGCAAGTCCTATGGAATCCTAAGTGCTTTGCCCTTAAGTGCTTTGCCGCACCTACAACAGAAAGCCCGACAAATAAATAAGATATGTAATTGAAATTGTGGGTTTCTCCTTTGTTCGGGGGGGGGGGGGGGGGGGGGTTCCACGAAGAAACACATAATATCTGCGTCGTGGGTCCATAGAGCGGCGTGTTTATTGACTTGAACTGCCAACACGCATTGCCCTCGATAAGGTTTGAAGTATCGGCGCTGCCTACTTGTGACGGGACTACCGGCCGGACTCCGCGTTGCCACAATAGGCAGATTCAAGGAAACAGGAAGAGCCTCAAGCAGCTCCGTGGAGCAAGGCCCTCCCCCGCCGAGAGTCCCCGGACGTTGTTTTGGTCCGTCTTACATAGCCTGCAGGAAATGAACGCGCCCACGGTTCACACTACTAGTAGGTTCGCTCTCCGAAGGGGTGGACGTGTCCAAGTATGAATATTCTCAAATAGTGTGCCGGCGGTAGGTCACCCGAGCTGCGCGAGGGAGAGCCGTTTACAGGTGAATGCGACCTCTTCTCGCACCTGGGTAGCCCGCCAATACATGGCAACGCCCACGGCCTGCCTGGGCCGGATCCTACAAAATGTACCTCATCGCAGTGAAACTTGTATAATAACGATATCAAGAAAGATATTAGAAGGATTACGGCCAGTCACTCTTCACTTCAAAAGTATTTTCTATACACTTAGCTTATCTTGATCGTTTTGACAAATAGCAAAGTAATTAAGACAGTGCATATTTTTCAAGAAGAAGTCTGCGCATGCGTGAGCTCCCGAGGCCTAGCGGTGAACGCTGGAATTGCACCCGGTTCATCCGGTGGTTGATCGCGGCGTAAGCGGAAGTAAGCTACGAGTTATTGAGTACCGTCATCGCGTCAACCAGGTTCAAGCGAAGACCGTCTAGACCTACCGAGACCCGCCGAGACTCATGGACCCCTTGCCTTAGCCGCCCAATCGCCATCGTGCATTGCGACGTAGTTTTGCGTGAAATGTGCTACGTTGGCGGAATACGTGCATGCCGAACTCGTCGTCCCCAGGCCGACCGGGCCACGGTTGCTTGCATCGCGGTCATCGCGAACTCGCCGGTCTCGCTAGGTAGTCATGTGCCTCGTTTGCCGTTGGTTTTCCCCACGCAGTTGATCATGTGGTGTGACAATTTGTTGTCCCGTACGTTCGTTCTCCTGGTGTACCGTCCGTGCAGTCGGTACAAACCAGAAGGGCATGACAGTTGGTAAAGCAGGTCCCTTCAACCACATCTAGTTCGCACATCGGCTGCCGGGTGGCGTCTTTATGCGAAAAATATCCATTCTTGCAAGACAAGACGCTTGAGAGTACTCTGTCAGTTCATTGTTTGGTTTCTGCTGTAGTAAGCAAATTTGAAGGCGATTTTCAACACGCCATTGACGTTTTCCGGAAGTGCGGTCAGATATGCAAAGCAAAGAAACCCGTGCAAGACGAGATAAATGAAGACAAAAAAGGCATTAGGGAATTTGCGTGTCCAACAATTTTATTCCGAAGACCATGCTCTCGTTCATTACAACTGTTGTCTCACCTTTCCAGACTAGAAAGGAGGAATGGCACAGCTGTTTAAAGGAGAAGGTTTTTCAGAATTTAAATTACGTTTGTTGAAGATTTCTCGAACAGCCGTGTCAACCGTATCTTATAAAGGAAAAAGAAGTTCACGGTGATCAATTGGTCCTTTTCTCCCGCATGCTATTATATCGGTAGGACGTTACCAAAAACCTTCACAAAACGTAACTGTTTTTTTTTTTCTGGTTTTTTTTTTTTTTTTTTTTTTTGTTCACGGCAGCATTGTGTTCAACGTCTGGCAAGATAAGCTAGACGCCTAATACATCGCCGAGGTGTTATAATAGGATTTTGTTCCGCTAGGTGGTGAAGCCATCCGTTTGAGAAAAGAAAAATTTATTGGAGGAAGAGCTATATAAGCTTCCTAAATGCACTTCACGAAAACAACTAAACGGCCCAACAACTTTGGGCCGTTTACTGTGCATCGTGCGCTACGCGTGATAATAATCCGCGACGTTTTGACGCCAGTCGTTACCAAACCGACAGACGTGAAAATTGCAATAATTATGTCTTACTCTGCAAGGGAAGGTTTTATTTTTTGTGCTGCTGAGCTGTGGGCATTTGAAGCATTCGGCATGTCCTCTGGCACCCTGGAGCGAGCTACAGTGAGCGGCACAGTAAACCCGAAGGCTCATTTCTATATTGCTTTCTTTTTCCTTCGTGGTATTCAGCAACCAAATATGACAATTATATCATCAAACACCCGCAAATGCAAATCCTACTATCTATTACCCTCTCTTTCTCTTTATGTCACAAGTATAGTTTTTGTTTTCCGCGTGCCGTCAGACCAATTATTTAAGCGATATGATGAGCTGCCCACAGAAAAGACATAAAGAAAGACAGAAACGAGTATAGTTATTTGGACCTACGTGTAAGACTTAAACGAAAGTAAGTGACGCATAGTTAGGTTAGGTTATTTTACTGAGCTTTTTGGGTAATTAATCATAATTACTTTATCTTTAGCCTCCATAGTTACGTGCGTAACAACCTCGTTCAGGCCGCGGCATTGCAGCATGCATTAGGTTTACACGCTTCTGTCCTTGACGGTTAAGAGACAGCTATGCGTACATGTATGTACGTCCAAAGGTCGATCGCATGTCGCACGTTAGTGCCTGCCCATACATGTCCGCGCATGGCACAATGAAACGTAATTTCCCCCAGCACGCATTGTCGACTCAGAGGCGGCGCTCAGTAACCCCTGATTGTTCTGTTGTCGGCAAACAAGACGGTACGTAACACGTCATCAGGCTGTGTCACGACTTCTTGCGTCGGTCCGCGTCCGCCTGGCGTCTATTCGAGAAAGGGCTCCCGCTCCCACGCCGCGGCGGTCAGTAATGCTTGGCGGGACATCAAAAACCTTCAACCCGCGGTAAACTCTCGGTTTCTTTGTCTCTTTTTCAGCTTCCTCATTGGTCTTTTGTGTGCGCGACCATTCAGAGCGCCATTAACGACCTTCTGGAATAGATTTCCGCTCGTGGAATGGCATTTCCACGCCCTTTTCCTTTTTGCCTCGGGATACGCGCTTACTGTTTACTCTCTCATCCTACGATGCTTGAAAATGTCTCGCACCACTCCTGTGGGCTTTTTTTTTTATACTTTGTTGTGGTTGATTGCCGCTGGTCTATGAGCTTTGCAGGAGTTTCCTCAATGTAAGGCATTCTGCAAGAGTGGTATGGTTTTCTCCCCGAGAATTCTCAATGGGTTCCTCTGCGGCGCGTTTGCTTCATTGTTTCGGGATATCTGGGGTATTTCTCTTTTGCTATTTTGTAGAAATGGGTGTTTGTTTTGGTTACAAATAGAGCATAAGGTTTTATTTCAGTCCGCGGTGGTTAACGCGTGAAACAAGAATAATTTCACTCCCGGGGGGGTGAGTTCTTAAAAAGCCCAATGGAAATTAATGTTTCGCAGTCGCCTTCGGCTAAAAGTTTTATTTTAATTTTATGGTTCTCTCAGGATCGGTTAAGCTATAGTTTCCGCTTCGAATGTGTTGCGGGCTTGTAGTCTTGCTTTTAGCATCCGATCGTCAACGAATTTGTGTCACCAAGAGCCATCCAAACTTCTGAATAGTTTGGCTTCGAAGTTGTGTTCAGCATGTTTTAGGCCCGGTTTCTAAGAAAAGCGCCAAAAACTGGGAGAGAGTAAAGAAGACGACAGCACAAGGCGCCTTTTGTTGTCGTCTTCTTTACTCTGTCCCTGTTTTTGGCGCTCTTCTTTCCGTGGCGCCTTGTGTTGTCGTCTTCTTTACGTTGTCCCAGTTTTTGGCTCTTTTCTTTCCGTACAATGAACCAATTAGCCTAACTCACCATTTAGGGTTTCTCTTTGCTTGAATATGGACGTCATTATAAAACATTGAAAATAGTACTTCTATTGTCTAGACATTAAACATAGTTCCCAGTTTGTTGCCAGTCTGATACTGCGTAGACATGAACGATGCCATGCACTTGTCACGTCAATGCTGAATGCTGGGCTAGTTGGTATTGGTCTCGGGTTGCCAAAGGCATGGTAGCGCTTTTTAGACGAGGACAAAAGAAAGAAAGACAAGACAGACACGAACACATGTCACGGTTATAGAAATCTAATTTCCTCGATCCGTTTAGTTTTTACGTGAAGACGCAGGCCTAATTAATTATTCGCACGCGCTTACTTGTCGATTTGTGGTCAATCTTAAATGTTAAATAAATTAGGTATGGGTGTCGATTAGAAATTTTAACTTGATTACTTGCCACAATTTAATCGATTAAATAATCGGTGTTGTTCATTCCCATGCAAATTACTATAAAAAAGTAAACATTTTGCCCTTACTGAATTTGTGATAAACGGCACAAAGTACAATTTAAGATTTTAAATCAACTTTAAAGTGTAGTTGAGAACGAAAAAAAGAAAAAGCTTTTACACTCACAAATTATAGGCCAAAGAGGTTCGTTGATATTTTTCGGCAATAGCGAACTCCTTTGATTCTTCACAACAGTCTTTGCTGCTCGAAACGGACTCTCGCACGGCGTTGTAGTGGCTCGGAGAGGTATAACCTTCTCCACTTGTTTGAAGTTACAACTCTCGCCCTGGCTGCTTACTTTAGGTAAAAATTTTGCGTGAAGTTTACTTCCACACAGAGGTACTCGTTCACGTTTGAGTAATGAAAGCGTTAGATTTTTGCTTTTTTTCTTGTTACTCAAAATGTAGCCGGTTAAAAAAAATAATCGCGATTTAAACATTAATCGATTAATCGGTGGGTTAATCGATTACGTTCCCAGCCCTAAATTAAAACTTTTCTCGAAGGCTAAATAGACATCTTATTTGATCAAATTTAAATATAGTACCTTAAGTATTTTTTTACGTCACGTTAGTTCAATTTCTCATATTTGCCTGTGTGATGAGGATAGGTTTTTGTATTTGAAGTACTCGATGTTGGGCCATAGTGTCACACGCTGAGACTACTCAATCGCGATTGATTTTGATTTTGGAGATCACAGCGCGTTTTCTTATTCAATGTTTGTTCATCGTAGCAAGTAGTGCATGATGCATGTACCCTATTTTTCAGACTCCTGTAACTTTCACGTGTTTTATTGGCATTCACGCTTGCCGGTGTATGTCTCGACCAGAGATGGACAGTATCTCAAATACACTTGAAATACGTATTTAAATTACTTCGAGTATTTTGCATTTTTTATTTAAATACATATCGGGAAATGATTTTGCCTACTGCATTCAAATACTTAATATTGAGTCTTTCAAACACTTGCATTTCAAATACAGGCCCAGGTACAATTTTGAGCACTGCTCTTCGCAATCAAATGTGATTGTGGGCACTCTTCTCGAAGGGAGTCATGCAAAGAGCATTAAAATTGCTGCGCTTTGCGCCGAGTAAACGTTAAAGAATATAGGAAGAATCTAAGAAGGAATTATTGGGATGAGTACAATTATTGCTTTTTGGTTGGGTGATTTAATTTTTAAACACGTAGAAAACGTTTCAAAAGGCGATGCATCAAGTAAGCCGTTTAAATTAGTTTTACACTGAATACATTGTTTTTTCTTATGTTGTATCCGCTTATGAACGTATGATAAAGAAATGTTGTCTTTAGAGCTGCAACAGTTTTTCTGAAGACTTCACTCATAGTATATAAAACTTCACTCATTCTTTAGCATTTTTTACTTGGTTTAAATAAAGTCTAAAATGTCGGTCTTTGGGAACAAAATGTATTTGAAAAAAAGTACATGGGGATTATAAAATACGCGCCTGTCCTGTATACTTCTTGTCCTTGTCTTTTTCGCGCTATTTTATATGTTTTACTAAGATGAACCATCTAGCCGAACAACGTACCCTACTAAACTATATTTGTATCTTCTATATAAATACTTTTCTTTGAAAAGTAATTGAATTTTAAGGTAAATCTATCTTATGTGGAAGTATTTGTATTTGTATTTAGGTACTTTTTTTTTTAGTTTGGCCATCTTTGGTTTTGACTACTCGAAACTGTGGAACATATCTGATTAATTTTAACCACTGAACATACTCACGTGGAACTTCACATTTCACATAAAAAATGTTTACGTGTTCGTTTTTTTTTTGTCTTAGCTATTTAAAGTTTTAATATTTTTGAAAGCAAACGTCTAATGTGATGTGGTCCTCTTGCATGCCAAACAAAAACCCCAAGCACATTGTATCATTTATTTAAGGAAATAATATGTTTACATATCAACGCTTTGGTAGAGAGGAGCAGATCTCACTAGTCCGTTGTCGCAAGGTCAAAGTTTCTTGTTGTGTTATGTTGGCGTGACGGTCTTTCCAACAATCTTCCGGGAGTCTGGGAAAAGGCGCTAATGAACGCCTGATAAGGGCTGTTTTACCCATACTCTTTTTAAAAAGTGTTTACATATCAGGCACATAAAGTAAATAAAGCTTGAGAACCGAAAGTTCGTGGAAAGTTTCTTCGTTTCTTTTTACCTTTGTCAGTGGAAGAGCCCATTAGCTCTGTGTCTTGTGACGATCCATGACGTTTGTAAAAGAAAAATGGGACAAGAGTATTTTAACTTGCCTACTTTCCCAAACAACTCGTGAATGTAGCTTTCATCATTGATGCATAGTTATGACCCTGCTGTGTGGCACAGACCGGCCTATGTTTTATTAGCAGCGTCTTTCCCAGCTATTCAGGAGATCACATCGCCATTTTTCTGTAGGAAGGCCGGATGTTTTATAAATCAGGGCAATTCAAACGATGGCCCCGCTGTAGAGATATTGACTGCAACGGCGGTCAAGGGGACGAAACCTTGTCTTCATCACAACACATAACAGCACACTGTCATTCGTGCGAACTTTGATTTGACGAAACCTTGACTAATAAACACATCACTGATTTTTTTCTTAATTGATGCCCATTTAACGATTGCAGAGCGACATTAAACAAAAATTGACTTCGATTTGAAGCCGAACCACGTTTGCATACGTCGCACCAGAGCGCATACTGACAGGGCAGTATAATTTATTTTAAGGCTTTCGGGCCATTAGTCGAACAAATGAGAAACACTGCCGCATTCGAGTCAGAAACAGCGTAGAACCTAATTTTTCGAGTGTCTTTCACCAACCGGTAGAAAAAGAACATGTTCCAAAACCACCGATATTGCTGAAGATCGGTTGGGGTCGCCAGTAAGCTGCTTTTGCGATGCCAGCGAATTGTGATAGTTGTTGGTTCGCCTAAGTAGAACTAGTTCTTAACGTGGATGTAACACCTGGAAAACAATCGAGGAATAAGCAGCAACTCTTTCTTGTAGCTAATAACGAATTTCTATTTTGGGAGGAATCATTTTATCCTGACACTGATTTTGTATTTTTCTCGTGGCCGGGTGTTTATCGACTTGTTTTTATGAATGAATAATGAAAATACTGCGGCGTGTCTGGGATCAAAAGGAACACCGAAAAAAACTGAAACGTTCCAACTGAATAATTCGCTGGTTCATCTCTTAAAGGCTCTGGGCGTTTACCGTTTTGACACATTCACTACTCCTTTGCGAAAAACGTGCGAAGACCCTGGAATGTGTGGTCTACAAGTAGTAGCAATCGGCAATAGACAAGTTGCGGGCAGTCCACAGATGTTCAAAAGCAAATGACGGGTCTGAATGTTTGAATAATGCTACTCTTCTAGCGACCCTCGTATGTTATTTGTTACTTTCCGCTTTCCTACGTTTCTTCAACGTCAAAACAACGTTGTTGAGCACTGTCATAAAAACACATTTTCACAGTAAAATAACTTACATCAAATCGCTTTCTGCCTACTTTATTATGCGAGCCAAAAGGCGATTTAGGATGATGAATTTGTTATCTTGATATTTAATCAAAGGTAATGTTTATAATGTAAACGTATTCAGATAAATTGACTAGGCTTCTTCGTAACAGGCTCTCCAACCTATAAACTCGTAATTCCATCTATAGAGAGAACACAGAAAATAGTTTGTGTTCTTTTTATAAATGAAAAACACGGCCATCTTTGCTTTTTGTAGGGAAATTTATTCGGCAATAGCTTCTCAAAGTAGTTAGGTATTTTCTAAGAGATTTCTACTGATTTCTACCCAGATCACAATTGACGCACGCCGTTTTCTTTTCTCCCGAAAACCGCCGTTCGAGAATTGGCTGGTTTGAGTCGCGCTCACTCTCTTCTTTCTGGTCACATGCCGTTTTCGATGGTTTAGACACAACCACCAAATATAATCAAAGCCTTGGGTCATCGAAGGCACACATTCCATATTAAAATATAAAAAAAGATATGATACCCAGTTTTTGTGGCTTCTAAAAAGCCGCAAATACGTTGACTAAAGAAAAAAAAATATGCACAGCTATAGGTGACTTTAGTCAACTCCCTCCTCCTCTATATTTCTCGTTCCTTCTCAGGCCAGTTTCAATTTCGGTTTCGAGAAGATGCGTTTTTTTTTGTTTGTTTTTTTACTTTATTTAAAATATACGTGATGCTGTAGCAAAATATTGATTGTTTAGACTTCTGACACCGTAATAGATCGCCTGGCAAAAATATAAACCAAATATTTTGGGGGTCTCACTGTCCCTTTAAGCAAAGACTAGAAACCCTCGAACGCGGGAACGATGCCCAGGCAGAGTCGGGAAAATAAATTATGAAAACAAGTGATTGTCATGACTGGTTGATGAAAATGGTATTGAAATTGTTATTCTTCCTGTTGGATGCGTGCTGTAGGAAACTTTTTTTTGTGTGTGTCAGCGTTCTTGCGATTGCGAGGTATTTTTATTATAAATTTATCGGACGGAAAGGTAATCGAATCTCTCCTGGTGTTAGTCTTCTCCGCAGAACTCCGCTGTCAACTGCTGGATCACGTTTTCGAAATCGATGGATTCTATTCCTACCGGAATTCTCGCGGACCGAGCTACGCTAACAAATGCAGGTCAAGCAGCCCTCGGGGTGGTCGAGGCCCAAAGCGATTCTGTTACATATTAGGTCACATTACATCGGCCCCAACTCGTACACTATTTAAAAGTGGGGTGTCGTTGCAGGGTATGGATTTCGGTGCTTGTTCAATATTCTCAGGTGGTCTGAATTACTAGCCAGTGGCTTGACGGCTTGCAGAAGATTACCTTCATTGGTTTGATTTATGCGCATATTTTTTCTTTATTTTAGGTTTTGGTGGCGTTTAGCTTAATCTGGCTACACGACTAGGGAGTGTTGCAGGACAACTTTAGCTAAGATCTGGCTACATGACAAAGCGTAGCGTGTCCGTTCAAGTCGCGAGTGCAGCCACCGTTCAAGCTCGCAACCGAGAATATACCGTGGCGTGCCAGGACTACACCATCTGCCGTAATGCAGGACAACACAAAAGAAAAAGGGGTTGCCAGTAGGAATCTGGCGAGTAATTGTATCGCCTTGGAGACCCGCTGCCGATGTTAGCAAGATCGTTAATCCAGATGTATCTGCTTCTGTGACTGGTAAGTATAGATGAGAAACAGTCCACCCGATAGCCCCTTAGTACATTCATTTGTATGTCCACGGAACAATCTGAATCGCTCTAAAAATTCATAGAGGTTATCGTAAACCCCGAATATAAAGTAAGCACGCACCTGTGCTTGTAGAGGATAAACGTGGTGAAAATTAGCCGATACTGGGGTTACTTAGATGACAACACAAATACATATGCGTCTCAGTAATATTATTCAACACATCTATTTGTAATCACCACAGGTTGACCTCACAGTGTTTCTTACGCATACTTTTCTTGGGCGTCCCTGCTGCGCCGGTGAGTATTGTTACTCATTTCAACTGCACGCCCCCATTACGGTATACCACGTAAAATTAATACAGCAATCACTAGTGTCTAAAAGCAGCATTTTTATCGCCTCAATAGATTAGCAATTTCAGCATTGACTACAGGTCTTTTAGTGCTCCCCTGTCACAAATAGTAAACGGCATACCAGTACCAGGCACAGCTAAGTTATTGCGTTTGATGTTAAGTGGTAGCGCCCAGACGAAGCTAATGTGGGACGCTTTATTTTTATTGTTCAGATTCAATTATGTGCCCCCTGCCTCTCTGATTTCCAGTTTCCCATTATACGAATAATAAGAACGTGTACCTTTTGTTAGGCGTTAAAGAGATTGCACTTTTTTATATACACATCATCTACCATGGTTGTTCGCTCGTATCATGAACCCTCAAAATTGAAGTAATGCAAATACTTTATTTTTAGATTTTATTATTCCGGCATTCTATTTTAGCTTCTTTATTTTTTATTTTTTTATATTTTAGCCAACATTTGCTTGCAATTTTAATGCAGCACCGTAGTTATAATCATTTTATTGGCCGAAGCGAACACAAGTTTTTTTTCTTCGGGTGGTTCCAGAACCTCAACTTCACGAGAATACCGAAGATTACCGCGTCGACTCCTTTTACACAAATGGTGTGGTTCCTGTGATGTGTCTGCTACTTAATATATATCGGATAAGGTAAAGGTTGGATATGTTTATATGTTAGGGAATCCGTAAGAGCGAATAAGTTTGTATTTGACCATTTTACTGTACAGCTTAGGAGGGATTAACAAAATATTACTTGTATACCTCGAAATAACGATACAACGGTGAGAATCCAAGTAAATGCAAACAAAAAACTCTTTTTTTTTTAAGGTTTTTTTTTTTATTTTTTTTATCTAAGTGTCAATACGTCAATAGACGTGATTACGAAATGTATACCGTTCTAAACCTTGCCTCTGATTTCTTTCTTTTTTCCTTATTAAATGTACACAACGCTTCTAGCTTATATACCATGTGCTATAAGGACGGGCAAAGATCTTACAAGAGCATATTGCGGTCACAGCATAGCACTATATCCGTAATGACCGCATCAGGACGAGAGCTCGGCCAGCCAGGGTCCCATTGTTTGTACCCTTTCATTACGCGAGGGCCATTGTCGGCGCAGCGAGACTTCTATTCAGTCGAGAAGGAGTCCATTCTGAGAATCCTTAGCGCCACCCCAGAAGGCTACAAAGGCCGCGTGGGCCGCCGCCTCGCCCCTTGATGTCACGTGTAAAATTCAGGGTAAAAAGATCTCTGAAGTCGACACTGACTTGAGATCTTTGTCATTTTGAGAAGTCTCAGTGCGAAGGGCTCGAACACAGCAGCACTTTGTTAAACCACGGTGAATCGTTCCTCGTGGCGATTTGTCTTCTTGGGATTGTCAAGAGTGCCTTCTTCCCGGGATCGGTGCAGACGCAGTGAACAGTTGATGGATTGGATTTTCTTCGAATCATATTGAGTAATACTGAGAATTATGCGCAGCTCCCGCTGTGGCGCGCGCGATTCTACGGTAACCATACTCTTATTTGGCTGAAAAGGGGAGGGTTGTACTGGCTTTCTGTACCATTGTTGGTCTTGCAAATCAATGAAGTGGCTAGCGTAAATTCGCATAAAGGTGAATTTAATGGTGCGACACAAAATTTGATAAGGTGGAGGAAAATAAATACTTTATTGTGCATCTTGAATGTTGGCTTACTTGCTAAACACGATAATTTCGTAAAATTGTATCTACATCAAGTGCTACTTCCGGCGAATTACTAAAGTCTTTCTGATGATTTAAACATGCCTTTTAAGCAAATTTGGGGACAATATTAGGAACGAACCCTCTTGAATTGAGTATCGAAAGAGGTTTTTTTTTAATGTTTATTCGTACGTTTCGGTGTCCACTTCCTTAAGAAATAACAATAAATTAAAAGAAAAGACTCACATATAAGAATGTCAATAAAACTATTAAGACAATGTATTTATTACAATGAATGTACATTGTGTTTTATTTTAATTCGAACATATATATATATATATAATATTGCCAAAATACCTAAAAGGTACGCTAATGCAGTCTGTGCGGCAAAGTTATACTGCCAGGGGTATATTTTATAGGCTTTCATCTTCACAATAAGTAAGATAACTAACAAAAATTTCTTAAGTATATTTTGACAAGTGAAAATGCAGATACGGCTTCAACTTGAAACTTGCTGATCGTCATTAAAAACCTGTCATCAGTCAATCTTAGAAGAACTTGAAGCACTTGAGAGACACGGGGTGCACCAAAGTTACCACTCGTGCAGCAGGCGCAAGGCTAGCGGTGGGGAAATGCGGAGGATAAGATTATCATACGCAACTCCCCACCGCTAGCTTTATGCCTGCTGCACGTGTAGTAACCTCGGTGTACGTCCGCGTTTTCCACGTGCTTCAAGCCGGTCTTAAATTAGCGAGTGGTTTTTGATGACGCTCAGCAAGCTTTTAATTGAAACCATATTTGTATTTTCACTAATTAAAAGGTTATTGAAGAAATATTAGAATATTATCCGACGTAACGTTAAGAATAAATCCCTATATTATGTCCCCGTGGTCGTATAACCCACCTGCATGAACCGCGTCAGTGCACTTTTCACGGATTTCATAAAAGAAATCTGTTCAAATTAAAATCAAACACCATCTATATGTAGCGACGTGATCTCCCACAAACTTATATAAAAGAACAAGGTCCTATTTTTTTATTTTTGTTTTATTCTGAAAGCATTTACAGTTTAAAACAATGTACCGTTTTTAAAGGATTCTCGCAAGGCATATGTTTGGTTGTGCTTACCTGGACTGCATTTCGTCATGTAATAATAATAATAAAAAAAGAAAGAGTCACGGCATTGGAATAGTAAAGTTCTGGTTTTATTTTAACGAAACTGCGTTGTTGTTGTTTTTTGTAACCTGCAATTTGTAAGAAAATACAAAAACGTGCAATTAAGCACTTTTTTTTTTTTGCTGTTAATGCAATTAGGCAAACGAGTTGGTTAAGGATAGTCATGGTAACCCTGAAGCGAGGGACAGGCACGAAACTCCGAGTTGCGTGTCTGTCCGTCCTTTTTTGTTCCCTCGCTTCAGGGTTATCGTGTCTTTTTGCGATGTTTCAGTTTTTTTGGAAGTGTAAAACGTGATTTAAACGTGCCATATTCTTGATGACGTTTTAACGGTAATAAGTAATGAATAAGAATACATTTTGTTCCAAATAAATCATAATTCACCCGCATAGTATTGCAGAACTTGTGCTTCTTGAATTTCTTATTCGTGTAGCGTCATTAACCATCATGGAGATCCAAAACTGTAGAGAGCTAAACATTTATTGTAGGTTTTCTCAGTCTCGTCTCTATCGTGAATCAATACCAGGTCGCCTCCGCAAACCAACCTTTTTTCTATAATAATAAAGAACTAATATATTATGCTGTAACCAGAAAATACAATAAACAGTTTTCCTAAAACGATTGCCATGTATTTCGCTCCGTAAAGAAACTGGAAAATAAATTTAATTTCGCCTTGGAAAATTGGTGCCAAACATTTTATATGTCGTATTTTCGGTACGTGCCTGTTTTCCGCCGACGGTTACTCTTCATGGTAAATTTAGTTTAAGAACGAGCTAGGAAACCGTTTTTTAGATCCATATGGTTTCTAATCACGTGTAAAAAATATACGTTGATAATTGTTTTTCGTTGTTTTTGTAACTCTGGTAGGACATTAAATTTCAGATGGCAAAAAAAAAAGTAACTGCACTAGAAGAAATATTTTCTTTAAGAATCTTAAGCCATTCAAGCTCTTTTCGTAGAGACTTTTGTTCACAGCTAATAAAATATAACAGATTTCATTAGCTGCTTATTATCACACGACATCAAAAAATCTATACAAGAAAAGCTTCAATACCTTGAGATTGTTCATTCAAATTATTGCCACTGGTGACGAATTTTATAATTTTATTTTCTAATTTCTGACCGATATATTGTAGGCAGTATAGCTTCATACCATTTAAAACAACCTACTTCATAATTCTAGCCTCTGAGTGCTCACCTAAAAAGGGAACATTCGTGCCGAAATCTCCCCGTGAGGTGTGTGCTTAACTAATATCGTGGTCTTTGCAAAAAATAAAGCCTAGCCAATGACGAAACGGAAGAGGAGACGCGGAGACGCCATCTGCGCTGAGGCAGTCACTGAACATGACGCTTCTCTTGCTGAGCATCCCGGGATCAATCGCATATTCCTGAGCAGAGATGGGCAGTATTTCAAATACAAGTATTTGAAATACGTATTTTAAATACTTTGTGTATTTTTCATTTGTATTTAATTACAAATTGGGTAATGTATTTGACGTGTATATTTAAATACTAAAACGAGGGTATTTTAAATACAATTATAATTAAATACGATTTTGTGGGCGAAAATACATCTTGTTTTTATGCATGTGGTTGTAAGATATAGTCTCCATTCTTTATTCGGCCATGGGGCTTTTTTTCTTTTTCTCCTCCGGCTTTATTTCAAAGGCACTGACCAGAGCAGGAAGAAAACTACGTTCTGCACCGAATGCAGTGTCTCTCAATCAAGCACAAGAGTTTAGTGACTTTGTGATTACGGTGCTAGTCCAGGGCAGGAATGGGGACGAAATCGACTTTCACAGGCAGACTGGCTAAGTAACTGCCTGTGACAACTTGTGATGCTTTCCAGCCTGATTTCCATCCATATTTTTGCCTGGAACATTCTAGATGCGCGGGTGGTCCAGATTTTCGTAACTGGTGCGAGTTGCAACATTAAAAAATTCTCTAGCTAGTGCTGCGCGTCTTGGTCGTCTCGGTTCTTTGTTGGTCTATACCAAAATGTAATCCACAAAAAATGCTGCGTGAAGCTATAATTTTTTCACCTATTACATCCAAGCTGATTACTTTTTTTTATTATATTTCAATTACGTTACTAGAGCCTCGCACACTAATTTCCGAGTGTGCGATGCAAAATTAAAATGATATACCCAGAAACTTGTTGCAGGTGCCCTCAAGTCGCTGACGCAAATTTTGAGAAATGTATTTGGAAAAGTATTTGGAGGAGACCAAATACATTTGGTTGTATCTTTATCTTGTACTTAAATGCTTTTTTCGAAATGTAATTAGATTTGTAATTAAATAGATTTTTGACGAAGTATTTTGTATTTGTATTTCGATACATATTTGCAAGTATTTTGCCCATCCCTGTTCCTGAGTCGCAAAGGAAGGCGCGAATAGGCAGCATACAAGCGGCAAATGGCGCCCGTCGGCACGTTCGTATGCGGGGAGCAAGTCGTCCGCTTCTCCCACAGGAGTTGTGGTGACGTCAGAACGACACCGAGCTCTGATTGGCTTTGATCGAAAGGATAGGGGTAGACCTCGATGCTAGATGCCTTGAAGCAAACCAACTTTTTTTTTTTTTTTTTTCAATCATCCCGTAAGCATTTGGCGTTTTGACATCATTGCAGCTCC
Organism: Ixodes scapularis; assembly: GCF_016920785.2. Lineage (NCBI taxonomy): Eukaryota > Metazoa > Arthropoda > Arachnida > Ixodida > Ixodidae > Ixodes > Ixodes scapularis. Next base: position 57,032,244 of record NW_024609835.1, on the reverse strand, counting down.
TGTGCAAGAAGCGGACGAACTTGCGCTCCGCATAGCTTGTTGTACGGTGGCTACTGGTTTGGCGCCGCACGCTGGGCGAACACTGCTGGGCGAAATTCGTTTATTGTTCGCCGCATCGCTCCTTGAAGTCCAGCCTTGATTCGCTAGGCTTCTTCCGTAAATCGCAATTATTGGTCTTTCCCATACGCGGGCATCGTGGGTGATGAGGACGCTTATAAGTGGATGAATAAATAGATTTTGGATATATTTTTGTTCTTTCCAACGTTCACTAAAATACTTTGGCTGCTGGGTAGTGTCACTACGCGCAAACTGACCGAAGAAATAAGCGCATTCATGATACTATGTCATAAAACCCAAAAAACGCAGGTGAATTGTTTGTTTATATCTCGTTTCAGGGTTACTTTCGAATTGAAGACAATCGATCGGACCGACTTTCTTGAAACGAGATGCGCATTAATATCATCAGAGATACCAGTCTCTCCACAGCAATGTGTTTCCTTTCTCTCTTTCATTCGAGATTGCCTCGACTGAAACATGGCCATGACAAGCGGATGAGCCAAAAAGTTCGTAAAGACATGAGTCTTCATGTACCCAGACGCATTTTAGATGGTCTTGAATTTGACTGTTTCTTGTCTTTCACTAGGCAAGCCCTGAAGTATAATGTTGTGGAAACGCTCTAAACACTTCTTGACACCTAAGATATGCTATTTCAACGTTTCCTAGTAGCCTAATGGGTCAACATCGCCCAAAATATTTTTTATGCTTATTCTACAGTGAACTCCTCTATATCGTTGACTTGCGAATATGTATGTGAATTGTGCCAAGTAATTGGAGTAATCCTTGGCATCACATCCCGCTCTCGGCATATTATATGACGCTGGCCCCTGTTGCTACTTTATGGCTGCGTAAGTATCATGCAGTCGAAATATTCATGGTGTTTGATTTTAATTTGAACAGATTTATTTTATAAAGTCCGTGAAACGTACACTGATGCGGTTTGTGCAGGTCAGTTATATTGCCAGGTAGGCATAATATAGTTTTTTTTCTGACCTTACGTCGTATAATATTTTACTATTTCTTCATTAACTTTTTAATTAGTGAAAGTAAACGTATGGTTCCATTTAGAAACTTGCTGGGCGTCATCGAAAAGCATTAAATTAGTCCATTTTGGATGTACTTGAAGCACGCGGGAAGCGTCGGGGTACGCTAAAGTTACCGGTCATGCAATAGGCTCAAGGATAGCGGTGTGAAAACGCAAATGATAATCTCATCATTCGCGTTTTCCCATCTTTAGCCTCGTGCCTGCTGCACGAGTGGTAACTTTATCGTACCCCAGCGCTTCCCACGTGCTTCAAGTCCATCCAAAATGGACTGATTTGGTGGTTTTCAATGACGCTCAGCAAGTTTCTAACTGGAGCATACGTTTATTTTCGCTGATTAAAAAGTTATTAGCAAATTGTAGTTATTTGTCCGATGTAACGTGAGGAATAACCCTTTATGTTATGACCCGACCGTAAAACTCACCTGCACAAAACACATCAATGTACATTTCACGGATTTCGTAAAATAAATCAGTTCGCATTGAAATCAAACACCCTGCACATTTTTCCAGAGAGACAAGAGAGTTCCGAATTACCTCATGTTCGCCGGAGCAATGAAAACGCCGAGGGAGTTCAGATAATCATCAGTTCATTATTCAAGAGATCATGCCAAGTTCTTAACAAAGTGATGACTTATTCGTACTTTTTTTTTTGGTCGGCACATAACCAATTATAGAACATCCTGGTGGAAAATATCGCCGTGGTCTCTGTTTCACGGACATGCTTGTAAGGCCCAAGAAAGAGACAGAGGCTGAAGGATGATGAGTGAAAAGATCAATTTATTGCACGATAATAATGTTCGGTATTGAAAGAGAAAGATGGAAACATTTTTTAAAGGCAAGACTTATTAAATTCGTTGAATCAATACAGCTGCACCAATTATACACTTATAATGGGAAGTGACAAAGAAAAAGCGTATCACCAAAATAAGTAAAAAGACATGTCACTATTTGAGATAACCTTTATTTTCCGGCGACACTAAACGTTTTGCGCTCCGGGCGATCCTACGCAACTTACTTTTCATGAACGTATGGCCTACGAGAATGTTGAAAACGCTAAAACGTTAATTTCCTTTGTGAGGCTGCAGCCCAGAGTTTATCAGAAGTTTTCCCACGGTGGCCGCTTAGGCCGGACATCGCGCCTATGTTAGCATTCATATATCTCGCAACAAATTCCAGAAATGCGTGTACCTGTCTGTGTTACCTATCACGAGATCGAAGTTTCACATGGGTGAAAACGTTTACTTGAATTGATAATTTTTTGTCATGTTTGTTGGCTGTGTCGAGTTTGCGCTGCTGGCTTCTTGTGAGTTCTTGTTATTAAACATTGAACTCGTTTATATATACTTACCTCTTACCTCTCTCCCATCACTTACATGACTGGAGGGTACAACTCTTGAGATCATAAAAGTTTTTGTGCACCGTTTAGCCCGTTTTGCTGGGACAGGAATAAATAGCGACATTTGCGAGCACGAGCTCGCAGCTTTGCATACGGTTCCACCGCTATTCGAGTCTTCTTACAGGGAAGCCGTATTCTCCCATTGCGTTTTTTCGAATTTGCAAGAGTCACTTTGAAACCCCATTAAAGTGAAACTTGTCTTAAAATTGTCAGGCATATAATACTTAAGGCGAATTTCTTGGCTTGGCGCTGCTTGAAATGGGACGGGAACTGAAAAAGAAAAATCAAATAGAAGTATTATTTGCAATTCAATAACTTTCAATTGTATCGATTTTTACAAAATCGGTAGCTCACAAGGAGAGTTTATGCAGGTTACATGGTAGAATTTCTTTTCTGCCACCTAGTACTGCGGGCGCGAAGCGACAAAACACGAAAATCCAAACTTTTGATGCATCGTCTAGTTCTGTGTTCTGTGATTCCGGGTGTTAGCAATGGTCGCGTACGTGAAATCCTTGGATGCAGTTAACAATAACTTTGCCTACAACGTAATGAAAGCCACAAGAGAAATAATTTTTGTCACAACGACAACAGCAGTAACGGTTTCAGCTCCTGACCTTTCTAGTTTTCAGATTATTCTACGATTTGGTGGAGGATTTTAGATGAAACAAGTAGACGGTCAGAAGTTATGATCTTAGATTGGCGAAGAAGCCTTTTCCGATGTTTTCCATAAATTGAGGAGTAGCTCGGACATCAACGTCAAAAACCGTTGACTTTGTGGATGTCTTACTTCCAATAGAAATACACCGGAGCGACCAGTCCAGTAAAGCGCCGGAAATATAACATGCACTTAAAAAAAAAAAAAAAAAGACAAGAGAAAAAAAAACAGTGCGTCTACTTTCCTGCACAACACTCGTAGAGCCAATCACCCAAACTTACGGAGGCAGCTCAACGAATGACGATGCCCAAACATATGTTTAGACCAAAAAATGCAGTCTGAGTCGTGACATTAAGTAATGGAAGCGTGACGTTTTGCATTGCTTAATGTCACAACTGAAAGTGCGATTTTTGGTCTAAACTTATGTTTTGGCATCGTAATTCGCTGATATTCCTCCGTAAGTTGCTGTGATTGGCTCTCTGAATGTTGTGCGGGAAAGTATACGCACTGGCTTTTTTAGAGTATATAACATTTCTATTTCTGCAGATCGATGCCTTTTCATGGCTCAATCGTACTTTCTGCGGCTGGAGTGCAGATCTCTCCGACCACATGGTTCGAACTGGTGGTGAAGCATCTACAACAGCGTGTTTCCCCCGCCTATTTTTTCTGATTCCTAATACGCTTAGCACGTCCCACATATTTGCATGGTGGAATTGTTTGATGAGAACAAATAAGAAGGTGCTGTGATTGCTTTGACATAAAGCTGAAAAAGCAACGAAGATGGGAATATTCCCTCGCAATTTAGGTTCCACGTACCTTCATAAAAACTGCAGTTTTTTTTCTATAGTATTGTTATTCTCAATACCTTCGATGTATCTTATTTATTTACGGAATCACCGAAAGATTGTGATTTCTTCCGTTTGTATTGACATACCTTGGTGCTTCTCTTCGCTAGACCGAGCGCCTTCAAGATTTGTGGCAGCGTGGGTTCAGCTTTTCCAATTGGACGTCAGGATATTCTGTCTGTCGGTGCACACAAAGTCTGGCCGGGGCATGCGGTACAGGATTTCGACAGCGTGTCTGTAAACGTAAGGAGACAAACCGCTCAACAATAGTAAATCAACTGCTATCTGCCGCATCTATAAATCCTAGAAAGAATGAAATAACCACGGCTCACATAATACAAGTATCTAAAGGCGCGCGTTTGGAAAAAAAATATTGTAATGGCTTCTATAGTCTTGTTGAATGCATCTGTCAGAAGAAAAAAAATTAGATAGCCGCGCAATAACTGGAAGTGCCAACCTGTCGCGTTTAACATTTCCTCCGCAACAAGATGTAGATATACACCTACCCGCTACGAATTCGAAGCACCTAAAGGAAGTTTACTCTCGACGTATGCAAGAAGTACCTGTGGGGAAGGGGGAAACGCATCGGGTATGTACGAAATTGCCTCTTCAGCAGATATGTGATGTAGTTTCAAAGTATATTAAACAGGTTACCCTGACTAGGGGGGGCCAAATATAAATATACAATTGCTTGGAACAAGTGTGGGAGCTCACGAAATTATAGGTCAGGAAGCAAATTATAAAAGTAATCGACGTGTGTTCAGAACGAGCGCACATCTTTCAGCAAACAATGACACAGAGGACAAGTGTAATTCTGGAACAGTGAAGGACCCTCCTGGTTGTGATTCAGTTTGCGGAAATAAATCACTGGCTGTGGCACATGTGCCATAGCCAGTGGTGAGACGCCTTCAGTGCGAGAAAAGTTTTTCACCATTTTTCACCACCTGGTTGTGGTCATTTAGAGCAGCCAGCCCTCATCCGCCGTAAATGTACGGTGAACTGAAACGGGATTGATTTCTAAATTAAATCAATCCAGTTGATTTTGCACCTTGCAAAAATACAGATGGAGGGGCTGTGGAAAGAGCCGACGCGGCGAATATAGTCGAAAACAAAAAAGAGAAAAGAAATCTAAATACTTTCTAGACACGATAATTATGAGAAAAAAAAGTTAGGGCGCAGGCGAGCTGGTGTAAGTTTACCATTTTTTTAGACCACCTGAGACTGGTGGAAGAAACACGACAACGTCTCAAACACAGCTAACCACCTTATTCAGTTCTCCCTCCTTTTATACATCCTGAGCCCCGTGAAAATGAGGTATATCCGACAATAGAAGGCTAGTAGAAGGATAGTTTATTACTAGAGCTACTACGTTCTTAGGGGATTAACTGGAATACTCTTTACCTTGCTCCTGTCCCGGAGGAGGAATTTAGGAATGTCAATAATTTAGAGCCCAGCTATCGGTCGGCTTTATGGGATCATTGAGCGGTGCCGACAGAACCAATACGCGGTATAAAGCACTTATTTTTCTGCTAAGTATAATCTGCGGACGCTTTCTCGAAATAAAACAAAAACAAACACACAAATTGACAGACTCATGTGTGGCCTGCACCTTGAACCAATCTTAAATATCGTGATAGAAAGAAGCTATGTACAAATATAGAACACCAAATCGGCACATGAAGAGGCACCGATGATCCTCTTTCTATAATTTTGTTTAGCTTTGTTGAGTTCCCCTTTTCTGGGAACTCGACCTTCGGGGGGCATTAATGACCATCTTCCTCTTAACTGCCATACACGCGCCATCGTGCCAAGCCCCGAGGACGGCTTCAACGGCGGTGGCGGCGGCATCGGCGGCACACAGCTGTCAAAGAATTGACTTGGGTTGTTGCGTCACAGCAGAACTCTGCTTAAAGTGGCGTCCCCTTCGTCCCCCTCACCCCTGTTTTTCATCTGTGCCCGTTGGGCCCATTGGCTGGGCGCTAGAGATTTTCTCTATCGCCCAGCCTGCCTAGTTGCGGAGCCAAGTCGCCGTCACTGTCGCTCCGACCAATGAGATACGTCCCGCGCGGCGCTCCCTTTCGCTACACCCTCCTACTTTCGCCGCTTTCTGCGTGACCGACCGAGTGGAGACTACAAAGTGGGAGAAGTCCTCCTCGCTTTCGGCAGCGGTTTCGTTGCTGCTCCCGGCGGCCGCAAGGAGCGCCCCGCGCGCTTTATTGGTCGCGGCTTTCCTTCCTCTTATTTGAATTCGCAGATACCCCTCCTCCGGGAGCTTCTTTGTCTGGCTTTTTTGGCTTTTTTTGTTTCTTTCTTTGTGTAACCGGTTATAGTATTTTGCCTGTTGACCTTCACCTTCGAGGGACTTGGTAGCCTTTCTTTCTAGAGGAGAGTGCCGGCGTTTAGAGTGCGCTCTCACTCGTCTGCTCTCTCGCCCTCGTTTCTTCCTTTGCCAAAGAAGATACAGTGTAAAATGAAGAGTGGAAAAAGTGGCTCGCTCCGATTCAGTCGGCCTTTTTTTCTTGTGCTACGCGGACCACGTGTCGTGTTATACTGTGTGCTGTGGCGCGGAGTTGGAATACCGTTCTCGTCGGTGATCGTCTCGTTCCCAGGTTATCTACCATAGGTAACTTTTTTCTTTGAGTTTTTGCGCGACAATGTCAAAGACTCGCGAACCCTTTCGGGGCCGTTCTAAAACGCGTAATTAGCTGCACTTTCATTTTTTTTTTATATTCCTAAGAAATTTTTTTTATATGTAAATGGGGCAATGGCGCGCGTGTTCCTCCCTGATCGCAACTTGTTTTGTCGTGATACATGCGAAATAGAGCAAGCGGTCTGGAGTACTACTTCACAATAGCTTGATTTCCCCTTGATTGAGTGTGCACCCGCCGTTATACAAGCGGTTAGGACCAATTGAGCAACGCCAAATACCCAACGTCACGTAATTTGCCGTCTTTCTGTGCATGTATTTTCATCAATTGAACCGGTCAGGCTTAGTGAATTCGCCGGGAACAGGCGCTTTTGTGGTTGCGTGTCTTTTAGCCTTTTACCATGCTCTGACATGCTGAAACGGTCTGTAAAGAAAACCCGTCGCTGTTGGTACGGCTGAAGTGAAAAATACCGTCCCACAGATTTTCCTCCGAAAATCGCACTTCATATTTTGCTATCTTTGCTGGATTACGACGAGACATTTTATACAAACTTTGGGAGGGCTAATTACAGCAATAATGTTTGCTAGAGTTCGGCAAATTGTGTTATTAAACTCTCATATCCCGCTTGATGCGCTCGTTCCTCATTTCATAGGAGTAACGCTGACCCAATGTTTCAATTACCTCTAGGTTTTCTCTTAGAGCTTCATAAGACAGCGCTGAAATATGCATGTTTTTAAACCGATTTTTGTTGAAACTTCGAACTTTCTAAAGCTTTATGGGTTTTAGGAGCATCCACGCCTGCGTAACTCATAGAATTGCAGTATGTGTTCTAATTAATCAATAAATTTACTTTGTCGTTGTTCAACCAATACTCGTCTGACAACATGAAGTTGTACCTGTACAGAGATACCTATTAAATGGTCGTTAGGGTCTCTAACTGGAGGACATTACTTTGCGTTAGATATAAGTTGACCTGGATCCAACAATTTGTGTGAGTGTACATTGTTATGTTTTTACATAAAAGAAGTTGATTTATAACTCGGATGTATTCATAAATAGATCACTTCACATACAATGGCTTGACCATTCGGGAAATCCATGTTCTGCAATGGCTATTTAGAAATAGTACGTGACAAGACAGCATATATTTTAAGAAAATCCGTGGGCCTTCCTTATTTTCGTATCTATGAATACAAAAGCACACTTCTCGACAACTCGTGCCATATGTTTAGATATACGCACTGATGTTCGGAAGAATGAAAAGGTATTGCAATTTTTGGAACGTGAAACAGTAGTTTTGTTCGGATGAGACCAGTACTTATGCGCAAAATTACCGGGCCAACCATGTGACAACTCGAAACACATTCGAAACTAAAGTATGCCCATTTGCATCGATCTTGGGAAATATTATAAACTACTGACTCTTCTGGGTACCCCTTTGTACACGTCATGGAAAAACTAAAGTTTATGTATACTGTATACAGTGAATTTCTCGCGTTACCTGGAATAGGTGGAAACAAGGAAATGAGAAATATATCTCTGTCAAAAAATCTCGACAAATAAATGCTATTCCTATTTCGAATTAAGGGTTGTAGGCAGGCATCTTAGATAACAATTTAAATGCGCCGACAGAGCCACTAGTACTTCCTTTAAAATGTTTCCCTAGCTCAAATCCAGGTTGTTTAAGAGACCTCAGCTCGTTCATTTCGTAAAACATTTGCTAATTTCAATTCTCACTTAACATATATCCCCCTAACCTCTCACTTCATATTCTTTTCAAAAACATACGTTCGACGGTAATAAGCCGCTTATTAAATATCATACACAGCAACACTTAAAATCAAAATGGACTGGATAAATCTAGAAAAGGAGATTATGTCAGACTTTAGCTACGTCCCGAGCTCAACACAATGATTTTCGATCTTACGAGGGTTCTTAAAATTCAGATCGGTAAATAAATTTGAAATTGGCATAGCAAACTGAACAAAATAACACCTGTCAACTTCGCAATTGAAATATGCATGAAGGCCTAAATATGTTAATTCTCTATGTCGTTGTATTAGATCAAATTATTACTACACAAAAACGAGGGTTCTGGTGACTGAAAATAGTCAGGAACAACCTGAAATGCCTAAAGGCGGTTGGTTCTCTATGTCGCTGTACCAGCTTGATTGAATAGTACACAAAAACGAGGGTTTTGATGATCTAATATAGACAGGAACCACAAGAAATGATCAGAAGCTTGAGTCTATGTCACTGTATCAGCTTGAATGAATAGTAGAGAAAAACGAGTGTTTTGGTAATTGAAAATAGCCAGGAACAACTTGAAATGCCCAAAGGTGTTTCTTTTCTATGTCGCTGTACCAGCTTGAATGAATAGTAAACAAAAACGAGGGTTTTGATGATCGAAAAGAGTCAGGAACAACGTTAAGTAGGACCAAAGGTGTTAGTTCTTTATGTCGTTATACCAGCTTGAATGAATTGTCGACAAAAAACGAGTATTTTCATGAATGAAAAATAATCACGAATCACTTGAAATGGCGGAACGTACTCTCTATGTTTTATCAGTCTGAACAAATAGTTAACAAGAATAAGGATTTTTATGACTGAAAATGGCCAGAAACAGCTTATGATGGCTAGAAGTGTTAGTTACCCATGTCGTTGTATCGAATTGAATGAATATTAAATAACCAAATCGAGGCTCTTATGATTGAAAATACTCAGGAAGAACTTGGAATGCCTAAAGATGGTGTTATCTATGTTGTTGTATCAAATTAAATGAATATTAGACAAAAACAACTTGGACTGCTTAAAGGTGTGGGTCTTTTATGTCGTCGAATCAGATTGAATGAATCGTAAACAAAAAACGAGGCTTTGTGATGACCTAAAAAAAAAAGTCGGGAATAGCTTGAAATACCTAAAGATGTTTGTTCTTTATGTCGTTGTATATCAGTTGAAGCACTGGCAAACAAAAATTAGGGCAAGGACTACAGAAAAAAAAACACACTTAAAACAGAGGGTTTTCTCAGTTTAAGTGTGTTATTCTTTCTGTCGTGTTTGTCCAATAACAAAAATGCTCCCAAGTTTAGATTAAAAGTTAGGGTATTGATTATCAAAATTGGTTAGGAACAACTTGGAACTAGCTCTCTACAGTGAAGAATGCTCAGATCACACACTTATACAATCATATTTTCTACGTGCCACTTCAAAATGCTCCGACACACCACCACCACAAACAGGCTCTAACGCGCAGATTAAACCAATAAAAGTTAAACAGAATGCCACTACTACTGATTACACCAGTGATCGCAAAGATATGAAAATAGCGATATACATCGCATTCATTATCAAATGGGTCCTGCAATGCACTACGCAAGTATAAACTATACTAATTTATTTAGTACATACTGCGGACCTTTCGAGGTCCAAGCAGGGTGGGCGGTAAACACAAATAACGCTACAAAAAACAATGGTTGCATATAAAACAAGGACATAATGGTTGAAAAACGGCTGCACAGAGATACAAGATATACAAAATATACATATATCAAAATCTAGTAAATCACAAAGTTATAACAATGACCCATCAAAATATACAATGACAAAGATAACAGTGAAACTACAAAGCTGAAAGCTCCATCAAAATATACATTGACAAGAAGACTACAATGAAACTATAAAGGGGCGACGGTCACTGGGATGGATAAAAAGATTCCAATGATGATGCAAAATCAGGTGATGAAAACAGTTCTAGAGCCTCTTCTGTTATGGCCTAACAATAAATGTCTCTGTTGTGTCAAAGGAGTATGCAATTTTCAAAATACACAAATAATGCTCAATCAGATAACACAGACACCACACAATAAGGGGCATGGAGACATATATTGTCCGTTATTTTCTTCTCTGATATCTCAATCCACCTGGAAGAACTTGACAAGCACACAACTTCTAATACAGGGTCAATGCTAAGCGATGCAAAAATAGACACCGTCTAAAAATCTGGCATTGCTTCAATTAACATGGCACAAGACCACAAGTGCTATGCACGAAATTAAAATTGTAACAAGACACTTCGGGCTAGGCACTGTTTCCAGTTTCAAGTGGAATTATTTTCAGTGACAAAACTCACTCCTCCTACGATCCTTAATAGTTCGTCGTTAAATAATAATTATTCGCAGGTACATGAATGTTTAGGTTCAAGGAAAGTATGTACTTCTACACATCTGAGTTAATTACCTTGGTTCAACTGGTTCTGATCGAAAAAAATTTATCGCGACAGTTAAAAAGTATCATGAGCCAATATTTTTTTTAAGCAGATGCGTCTTATTTACAATCGTTTCCTTTTTTGCCATTTCAGATAAGAAGCGACAATCAAGAGAGTACCACAACAAAACCAAGCGCAAATCACAGGACACCGCGCGTTCAAGACAAAGACGCTCAATAATGTAACTGTACTTACCATCGGCCGCATGACAGTGCCGTCATACTCACCGGTCTCGTCAATCTCTGCGCGTAATCCAAAAGTGCGACCGTAGACCACAGCAGCCATGAACTTCCCCGTAAACGCCTTACCGACACCACCGTACGACCACGAGCACCGGCACTTCGAAATGAGCTTCCGCGCTGAGCGGCCGCCGCTGTCCGGCCAGAGCCTGTCCACCAGCGAGATCATCGACTCCTTCTGGAAGACGCTTGAGTTCCTGAAGCAGGACTTGATCCGGAGCTCGCCAGCGGCTCTCCTCGCTAAATCCGGCAGCCAGGAACAACCAGACGCAAGCCCGGCGGCCGGCACCGCTGCGGACTGGCCGCACCGACGGGTATCCATGGATCTCCCGCCGCAATGTCTCGTCGACGAAAGCGACTTCGGCCAGCGCGGTTTTGAAGACATCTCTTCACCGAGTCTGTACGAAGAAGAGCCGATTCCGGTGTGGGGAAACAAGAAGCAGGAAGAAGAGCGCGTCGACGACAGCCGGGTCAGTCCTCTAGAACAGGATGAATGGAGCCTCGAAGACGGCATCGTGAGCGAGCTCGACTCGTCACCGGAAAAAGGTTGGCCTTCGGCGGCGGCCAGCGCCGCTGAATCAGCTGCCGGACGTGAATCAGCGGAGAGGCGACGGCGGCGGTCGGGCAGCCGTGGCGGTTTCGACGACGCCTGCACGGACGTGCCGCCGGTTACCACCGTCGATGTCTGCGTGGGTGGAAGCGCGACAACGACGGCCATCTTGGAACCCGTGACCCCGGGTTGGGAGGAAGACGCGGACTCCGAGACGGAAGAGGAACAAGTGCGCCTTCCCGCCGGTGAGTTTTTAAGCCGCTCTGCTATCTGACGTTCTTCGGGAACGTCTCGAGTTTCCCGCTTAAACGGCTGAAACACGTATAAGCCGTCAGCCATGTAGTTTCCAGCCCAACTCCAACTAAGAGGATCTGGCCTTCCCTTGATATACGAGATATATACTCTTGTCACCAGGACGCGTGAAGTCCTGCATATGAAAAACTATTCCGGACGTCGTAAAAATTGTGTAAAGTTGTCGTTTGGATTAAAGAGGTAACGATTCCGTTTCATTTGTGAACCATTAAAGTTCGTAAAAAGGCATTTCCAGGTTTGTTCCCCGTTGAATAATTTTGCCCTCGGCGAACGTTTATAAATATTTTTGGTCTATATAAAAACACTCGGTTCCTTCGGTGGATGATTGTGATCAGATGAATTACTCTGCAGTAACACAACTGCTTAGAAAACAAATCGACTTATTTTAAGAGACTAAAATAGGCATAAGGTGTATTAATATTGATTTTAAAAGCCTTGCGTTGCTGTGTCTAGTAACTATTTTGTGAGCACTTTTTTCCGCTAAATTTTTCGGGGACGTATTTTTGTCACTAAAAGTGCGACAGAAGCTCTTTAAAGGTCTGGCCTGAAAAAGTCGAAAGATTGCGAAGTTAGGTCCAACGTTGCGTACTCAAGAACGCCCTGAACACATACTGTATATGGTTGTAGAACTTTCTCATCAACCACGCCGGAAAGACTCTTTGGCTCAGACTTGGAAATCGTGCCAGCGCGCCTCATTCGGACTAGTTTTCTTCCGTACACGTGTTAATGACAAATGAGTCGGCGACCTGACGTCATCAAATGATGAGCTTTCGTGAATGGCCAAGAGAAAGCAAAGAAAATGAATGTGTTATTTTGAGGTAGAGAACCCCTCAGGAAAAAAGACACAACAGATGTAGCTCATAAGAACCCCCCCCCCCCTTTTTTCTTCCCTCCCTCTCTCTCTCTCTCTCTTAGACTTACTTAATTTTGGCAACCCTTTTATCATTTTTTATGCTTTTTGGCAAAGAGAGAGAGACAGAGAGAGAGATTTAATCAGTCTACATTTAAACAAGCGTCCGAGTTACTTCAAAACGCTTAGGAAAACCACAATTAGAAACGGATGAAAATAAGTTCCCTTTGACTTTACCTAGTCGTTCTAACTAGGGCGTGAGCCAAATGAATCTACCCACTTTAAACAAGTCTTTAAAAAAAGTTTCGTATGTAATTTTGAAAACTCCCGAGTCTGGAGGAAAAAACAGACAGGAAAAACGAGAACTCTCAACTATGATGCCCTCTTTTTTTTTCCCCTAGTCTTGGGATTTTTCCAAAATATGTTCAATTTACTCCAGCTTGTTGGCACACTTGCTTTTTGTTTAGTTGCGAGTGCTTTGACAGTGTGAATTATCACGAATGTGCGACTAGGCGGTGCATTTGTTTTGTGAAAATATCAAACAGCAAACTTGCCTCAATAAAAAGATACATATAAAAACTGTTTATTTTTTTAACAGCGTATAATGTAATTTTGTAACGCCAAGTCTATTTGTGATCATTGAAACGTCTTGTTAACCAAAAGAAAAAAAGAAATTCAAGAAAATTATTTTAATTTTGCTGTCGTTCCCTGCTTTGTCCAGAAACAAATACCGATGACGCACAAGAACGCTTTCTTAGTTTCACTTTATTAATGCCTAGCTCTGTACTTACCCATAAAATATATTAGCTTTTAGGTGCAACTTTTGGTTAAGGCAAATTTTACTTCCTTTTTTTCACAACCCAAATGCTCCACCCAGCCACACTTCCGTACTAAATTACATACAATATCGAAGCATGCGGAACTTCTTTATTCTTCAAACCTCTTTTGAATCTGTAAGATCTAGTTGGCTCTCGCTGTATAGAATGATATCAACTTTGGTGGGCATTAAGATGGCACGTGCAGTCATTTGGGAGTATTGTCTTCGCTTTGCTTTAATCGAAGTGTACCAAAATTTTCACGAAAGGTTTTTAATCTTAGCACACAGACACTTTGAGACTGCACTCTTAATGTGTCTTTTCTTTCAATCGGTTAGCGTTGAGCCTATCTTTCGACAGTCTCGCGAGAGATATTTCCTCGGCTCTTTTTAAACAATCCCACCCTGTACTTCATCGGTCATTGTGTGAGTCTGCTTTCATAGCGAAATAGTTTTCGTATTTTAGTGATATTAATTAAGCATCCTGATAGCAAAATTCAAGATAGGTGTTAGGCCAGTGTAGAAACAAATAACTACACGCAACATGAAGGAATCAAATAACTATAAGTGAGCGACTACGCAAGTTCTCTTCATCAATGTAAGAAAGCAAACTGTTTTGTTTGTAAGTGTTATGAATGAATTTGAGGATCATTGTAGCTTGCTTTGCTGCAATTTTCTGTTACTCTATATAAAAAAAGGATTTATCCCGCTCTATAATGATGTAAAAAAAATATCGATTCTTCCAGTTCGAAGAAAAGGTCGTTTCATTACTATGTATGTCGGACTACACAGGGTGACTATGAGCCTGTAAATCCTGGAAACCATGGTATCGCCAGGCAATTTCGAAGCACCTGGAAAAACCAGGGAATTGCCAGGAAAATCGTCAGAATATTAGTTTAGTCAGGGAAAATGACCGATGCGGACAGCACAGTGACACGCAACAAAACAGGACGGTGTGGCGTGGGGTGGCGTGAATGGTCGTCGCCCTGAGTAACAGTGGTCCGAGTCATCACTACTCAGCGCAAGCTACCGCCCGTTTCGCCGAAAAACGTAAACAACCCGAACAAGTGCTGCAGCTAGTGGTGCAGAACTATCGGTAATGGAAGCCAAATCTATCAATCGATAGTGAAAAAATACGATCGATAGCATTATCGATCGTCGACTGTTGTGAAACCTTGAATGGTACTATAGATACTCGATTATCATACAACTATCGATACTATACCATCGATAGTTGACTTTCGTGAAACTACTGATATTAAACACTCGTAAAGTTATCGATGGTATTTGATTAGGTGACGAAAAACGTCAAGTGTCCACCCTGGAAATCCCGTAAAGCTCGGAGAAAAAACGGAACTGCAATTTGGGACTTTCGCATAATCATCGATGCGCAATCTGAAATATATTAAAAAAACTATCGGAAGTCGGTAGAAACCCTCCTTCGAAACTATTGACGATAAACTTTTGAAACATTATCGATTGTGTATTATCAGGAAACAGTGATTAAAAGATGTCGATAATAAAATTCAGATAAGTTTTCGATAGATTGTCGAAGTTTTTCAGCTGTTCTTAGACTGCTTTTCGCGAGTTTGTACTTCTTATTTTTATAGACAATTAAAATAAGAATCCATCGATCGTTCTTGATACGTGAACTATGCGACGCAGAAATACCAAACTCTGTTTGAATACTGAGGATGCAGGCAATGGTGATCGAATGCTTAAGTATTGGGACATGACTTTACCCAGATAAAAGTTAAGTGTGGTGTTTTTTTTTTATTTTCTAACAAGTTGCGAAAAATAAAAGAAACAATCTTTCCCTCTAGATTTAGAAGCTCATTTCTTTTACTTAAAAACGACTTATTCCCCGCCATTCAACAATTCCGTTACTTGATTCACGGAAAAGGTTCGTCTTAATATTTTATTTTTGATCCAGTTGGCTTTATGTTCCCGAGCTCATTGCATTGGAGATGTAAAATATAAAAGCATCCGTAACTAACCATGTTGGCGTGGTATAACCTTTTTGATCTGGTAATGTTAAATTTGTAGTGTCAACAACGAAATCTCTGTTACATTAATTTATTGACTCGAAATTACTCATTAATGCATTACGTGACGGCTAGCTCCTATAATTTGATGTTGTAAATTATACCAACAGGTCAATAATTTTTCAGCCACCGTTATCAAAATCTGCCAGCATAGAACCGAGCAAATATGGCTACATATCACGACAAAGAAGCCTAGCTGCTTTTGGCAACTGCTAAATCCCGATTTTCGGGAATTAGCTACGTTTCGTCATCAGCTGAAGAAAAGAATTATCCCCATCAGAGTGCCGGTTTTCACCTGTCAGTTGTCAAAACTATTAAAAGTAATATGTAGAACCGAACAATAAAGCAAACACAAGCGTGAAACAAACTTGTAAAAAACCCTGATGCTAAATATCTTAAGCGAGTGTTTTTCCTAGCTACAAGACAATAAGAAGAAAAAACTTAAGATATATATATATATATATATATATATATATATTTATGTTTACAATTGTGTGCATACTAAAGTGCAAAGCCTCATTTCTGAGCCATATACAAAAATATACGCATAAAAGCTGTAGCAAAATCTGACTTCTGATTTATATCTAAATTATAATGCATTACATGATCATGCCATGTTTTCTTCCAGAGCCGCTCGTTGTCTCCCCGTACATATCCGTCGTCATTCCCCTTTTGAATTGTGCGTTGATTTTCGTAACATTCGCGATAGTTCTCTGAAAGTTAACTTTCTGAAACCAAGCGCGACCTATTAATAGTACAACGCACAATAGTACAAAGGAAGTCGACAATCGATAGCACTATCAACACTCAATATCGATAGTACTATCGATACTCAAATATTGATAGTCCTATGAACAATACTATCGATGGTACTATCAGTTATTGGCTGTCAGTTATTACTGTTAAAGGACAACTAGTCGGTGGTAGTCTCGATAGTATTGTGAACTGTCCACTAGTGATAGTTTTAGGCACTGTAGTTTAATCTTTCGATAGTGTTACATCATTACATGCAACCCCATCCTCTGCATTTCATTATTCTGTAAGGATTGGGGTACTTTATCGAAATATTCCGGGGGAACCTAGAAAAGTTCGGGAATTGGAGAGAAACAATCGGTGCACACACTGTTTGAACGGTTATATGTAAATATATACTGAATGTCACAAAAAAAAAAAAAATTACAATTTTTTTTTTTTACCTTAAAATAAACTAGGCATCGCCGAACGCTCTCCGCCCGAAGGTTGCGCTTGAGGTCACAACGAGATGCCGAAGTTTCAGCCCGATCCCATACCTTATTCAAAAGTTATAAGTGATTTTCCGAAAATTTCAATGGGAAGATGGCGGCCGACGGAGTTTTCAAATACGTGGGGCTCTATGGCACCAGAAACCGAAAACGGGAAAAAATGGGCTCCATTTTCCCCCATTGAAATTTTTAGAAAATCACTTATAATTTTTTAATAAGGTATAGGATCGGGCTGCAACTTTGGCATCTGGTTGCGACCGCTGGTGCTATTTTTCGGCGGAGAATGAGCGCTCGGCGATGCCTAGTTTATTTTTGCGGTAAACAAAAACCTTGTAACTTTTTTTTTGGTGACACCCTGTATATATATATATATATATATATATAACGCCATAAATCATAAATATCCCATTTAATAACCAACTCCATATGGGAAAATTGTTTATCTGTTATAAACACATTCAGTTTTTTCTCTTCATTCTATATATATATATATATATATATATATATATATATATATATATATATATATATATATATATATATATATATATATATATATATATATATATATATACATATATATATATATATGTTTCATTTGACTCCACAAAGAGCACGGAGAAAGAAGGGTTAGATTCAGACGCACCGGACCGCACACAATAACCAGTCATAAAGTCGCAACGCCGCGCGGATTCGCACAACCAACTTGCCAACATTCGTGAAACTCGCCAACACGCGCCATGTAATCTGACTATCACGGGAAGCCCTGCGGGAAAACAGCGTGCGTTATAAACACGACACCGTGTTTTTTCTTCTTGTTTTTTCTTTCTTTCTATTTTTTTTTTTTCTTTCGGGCAGTGAGATACAAGACACGACTGCGGACGGTCGAAATTAGATTTCGCTTCGGAGAAATGTGTCCCCGCCCACCCCGACTGGCTGTCGCCGCCTGGAAGTTGGCTCTGCCGCGAGACGCGCGCCGCGGTAGGTGCAGCCCGCAGCGGGATGATGATGCAGGCCCGACGGCGCCTCAGCGAGCGACGGCAAGCGATGGCCGGCGCCTTTTGGCCGCCTCCGGTCGCCGACGCTTGATGGGCGCCGCCGACGATGTTGTTCCGCGGGACCCGCCGCCGAGTCGGCACCTCGTTATGCCGGCAGGCCGCGCCGCCGCTAAGGAAGCGCAGGTATATAACGGGAGGCGAAGACGGGTCACCGGGCTAATTACAGCTGCTTGGGAGCGCTTATACCCCGATGGAGACGGGTCCTGCTTCATTTGGTCGAGGCTACATGACGCGGGGAAAAGCAGTATTTCGAGGAATCGAAGCGGTTTTTTTGTTTCGTGAATGAAACGGAAGGTTAAAGACACCGCCGATTCGGTGGATTGCGTTTTGTTGGGAGCGGGGCAGCAGGTTGTTGCACGAGAGCGTCGACATGTCCGAGTGCTTAAGGGTAATTTTTGTTGGTAGGTGTAAGTGCTTCGGGCGTTCATCAGGCTTTCGTATAAAGAGTCTCTTCGTATGAATTTTGAGTCTCGGGATCTAGGGGAAATTTATTTAACGCTCTGCTTTTCTCTTCATCGTGTTTCCGGTAAATGATTAAGACGTTTTTTGTGTTTTTTTTTTTTTTTAATTATTACTTTGACGTTTTTAGAGGTAAACGCGTTGAACGTTTCTGCTTAAATAAACGCATAAATGGGGCTGTATGCTCGTTTTTCCTGTCATGGCGAAAGAGTTCCTTGGTAGTGCTACTAAAGGGCTACGGCGAACAGCTCAGTCCTTGGCCCGTACAACGATAAACTGAAACCATGCAGGAAGTGTACGGAAAAACAATATATATATATATATATATATATATATATATATATACAGTCATTTCTCGTTAACACCAGCCCCGTTAATATGGATGACCCGCAATGTGGACACCATTGTCGGGGACAAACTGAGAACATACCTGCATTTTTGTCTCGTTTTTATGGACAACTCATACTATAGCAGGTTCACACGACGTACTGGTGAGCGGGCGGATTGATCATGTGACGACATGTCCGCGGTTCGTCCGTCTCCCAAGCGCATCCATACGACGCAGACGACGAGCAGACGCCAGTGATGATGAACCCAACTTTTCGCCACCCCACAGTGCCGCCAAACTCCAACATCGTACCATGCCACCTTTCTCCAAGAGAGAAATCGACGTTTGCTACATCGATAAAGAATCGTACGCCGTTTTTAAGTGCACATCGAGACAAAAAACTGTAATAGGCTTCGCGCGAAGCGCCACTAGCTTTACTTACTCAAGACATGACAGTGACACAGGCATCGTCCTGCTCGAAAAGTGTTCGGCGTAGAGGCAAAGAAGTTCTGGCCTCGCGGAGGGGCGTTTAAAGATGCCTTCACCCAATCCGCGCTCGTGCGCAACACTCAAGCACACCACAGCCACAAGAAAAATCTAGCTCGGTGGCAGCCTGATCGGACGTGCAAGAATAATCGCGGTGTGCTAGACGAGTTGAAGGTTGGAAAAATTAAAAAAGTTTATTTCATGGTATGAGTAGCGAGAGTTAACAAATAATTAACACTCAAATTTTGTTTTTGCGTTAGAGTTAGGGGGTGTCCACTTATGGAGAGCGCCTCGAGAGCGTACGACAGGACAGCTCTCAAGACATGCCTGCATGTCTTGTTAATCAGATGTACCCACCTTCTAAAATCCCTTTCATGGATTGCCGTATCAATAAATAAAAAGCTCTCGTGTCGTGCGTTCTCTAGTTATACAGCCGTGTACTGGAATTGATTGGTAGATGTTTTCTTTTACGCACCAACATATCACTTCTTTCGCGTTTAGTAATCTTCTTGATTAACGTCCCATTTATTTATTTTTTCTAACAAAAACAAAAATCTGCGAAGAATCTCAGTTCAACACTGCGACTGAAAAGGGTCAATACAAGCGACGCACCTTGGATCGAAAGGCGGATAGGAGACACAACCAAATACCGTCTCGGAATAACGTCGCCTCCCGATCGGCGTCGCCTCCTTTCTATAAAGCTGTCGTCCACCTTGATTCCCAGGACCCCCAAACTGCCCTCCCCGTTGCCCCCCGCCACAGGGACCGTGGAATGCCGGCCATCGCCGTACGGAGTTCCTGCTTCATATTCAGTGGCTGTCCCACTCCGGGCTCCTCCTCGGCGCTATCATTGCTCTCCCGTGTCCGAGCGCTCAACCTCCTCGCCGCTACTGGATCGTGAGTCAGCTCAGAGGCACGGGCTTATCTCCGCGGAGTGATCTCATACCTGCGCCAGACACTCGGCGGCTTTGCTGCACGAATCTATCGCGAACCGTGCTCGCGTGTGGCCTCCGGACAGGTCCTATGTTAGTTGTTTATGTTTTTCCGTGTTTTTGTTAATTGCTAAATTGGGTTGCTGGAATGTGCTTGGGTTTATGAATGCATTGCTTCGTCGATTACCGGATGCAAAACGGTAATTGAATATCATTTAAACATATTTTTATTCCAACAATAGTAGTGTAGCTATGTTTCGGAAGATATTGTGATCATCACTATCTTCACGTTGTTTTCTCTAGATAAATTTAAAAATTCCAAACCCGGTGGTACTTTATCAACCATATCAACAGTCTCCTTAATTCAGTTTATAATACACTTAAAATAGATGGGTTTCAAGGGTACTCTATAACATCGCAACCAGCTCCTCCGAAATTTAAAAAAAAAAAAAAAAAAATGTCCCATGAAATAGTTTTTGAACAGCCCCTTAAGCGGCTGCTCAATTTATCATTGCGCGCTGAGTTTTACACAATAAAATACACCCGGCAATACGTTATACCATTTACGGACTATCGCTCTCCATTGGTGATTTTTATGATAATTTACAATAGTTGAGTGCAACACTAACGTACAAGGAGGGTGGCGACGTACTCGTGCAGATATAATATTACTGGATTACCCAGATTCTCAGCTGTTGTCATTTTTTTAATAATCTGATTATAATGAACACATTCCTATTAAGAAATTAAGAGCATTTAGGTCCTATTATAAAAGTCTGGGTGACCGGAAGAAAGAACAACCTCTAAGAGGAAGAGAGAGAACATATGTTTATCAAAGGAGATACGAAGGTGACTTGTTAAGAACCATAAACACCAAATAAGCGATATAACTCATGCTAATAGAAACTTTGGAGTGGTAACAACCGGCTTGCGAACATAGATAACGACATACGTTGCTTTATTTTTAATAATTTTTATCAAAGTTCAAAATAATTTTTTATCAGAGACTTTTGTCACACGCCCGCCTTCCCTCTGAAAAACATCTCATGACCGCGTGACTGATGGCTACTGGCGTCACATCTGGCTTGCACAAAGAAACTGGCACGAACGTATAAAACAAGCGAGCGTCGTGTTTGTGAAACAAATTGAAATATATTTTAATACTGATACACTCATCGCATCTGGCGAGAGCTTGATTTTGGATCAACTCCAAGTCACGGGCAAGACGATTTCCCTTGTTCGGATGGTGATATATTCTGATCCGCGGAAGAACGTGCTGGAAATGATCAATTAAAGGAGGCGTTTCGTAATGCCCCGATATCGGCACCTCTGCTGTAGACTCGCTCTGTGCTTCTTCGTCTTAGTTCCAGGTATTAGTGGCCATTTTGTGGCGAACGACAAATTCTTCTGCTCTCTTTTTATTGCATTTAGTTTCTTCGTGTATTTTCTTTTTAATTTTTTGGTCGCTTTGCTATCCTGCTGAGTAGCTGTTTTTGGCGAGGCAGACATCCAGTGGACTCAATTCTTTTTTTTTTTACGTTGTAATTATGAAATTGCTTTAAAGCAGTCCTGATCATTGCAGTCACTTCAACAAGACGTTGATAGCAATTTTGTTTAAGCTCATCTCTTTTTTTATTGCAGGTGTTTTTCTGTCATTTTTGTTTAAGATGGCTGATATGGTAGTGAATTAGCAGTTATAAGGGTAAGGGGAGGGGAGTTAAACCTTGTAATTCGCAGTCATATAAAGGCACAACCAAGAAATAATGGGGTATCCAGGTATTCTCGAACCACGGCAACGCTAATCAGCGAACCTCTCTAGCTTGCAGAGCCAACTGAAAGCTATCTCACGCCCCGACAAGCTGAAAAAATGTAGTGACCCCCACATTCCCGTTTCTCTGCCTTGACCGAGCCCATTACATACGCGGAGGAGTCATACTCGCACCCGGCCGACCCGGCTCTCACCACCGTGTGAACCGTTCGGTCCAGGCGTGGGCGGAGCCGATGCGTCGAGCGCGCTCCGCAGAAAATTCCTTCCTGCCTCCCGAGCCTCCCTTCCTTTCCAGGTCTTCCACGTTCCATCGCGCCGCAGGAGGAGCAGCAGCATCAGCGGCTGCTTCGGTGCCTCGCGGAGGTCCGCGTTGCTCAGCGTGACGCATACATACGAGACCCCAATTTCGCATTCGCCTCGCCCAGCAACGAACCGTGATAAGCGTTTGCCGAAGAGCGCGAAGCAAAGAAACCTGTATATATCCCGAAGATCGTCCGTCGGACATCGAGGAGAGAGGGAAACGGTTCTCGGAAATCGAGGTGAAGAACGCGTCGCCACCACGCGCGCGCCTCGATGATCAGCGCTCTTCGTGATAAAAGTTTACAACAGGCTATGAGGAGCAGGAGTTGCGCCTCCGTTACCGGTGACAGCGACATGCTATGAATGGCGAGGAGGCAACCGCGAGCCATTATCGCCAGGTTTTTGTTTTGTTTTTTTGTTTGTGCGGACGGTTGTTAGAGGGAAGCGAAAACTGCTGTTTTTGATGTACTGTTGGAGGACTTTAGTTGTTGTTGTATGTTGGTGTTGATTTGGCGCTGCTTGTTTGCATTCTGGAGCTCGTTTTAGGGCAGGAAGGTCACGCGGTGAGTTGGGGTTGGTTGCGCCGCTCGCGAGGGCAACTGGGGGCGATGTACCGAGCACCCGGCTCTCCTTCTGGGAAGTGAGCGAACAAATGCTGCCTCGTTTCACGGCGGTGGCGCAACCATGTGTCACGGCGTGGTAATCGCTTGCCTTCGTGTGTTGCCTGCGCTTGCTTTGGATGGGCTCGGCCCCCGACGTCTATTCTGGGGCGAATCGCGAAGCTGACTGCGTTTGTCTCTAGGTATCAGTTTTCAGGGGCTCGGTGTCCCGTACCACATCCCGCAAAAATATTTTTGACGGGCTTTTTTTTTATTTTTTTTTTGTAGTGTGCTTGTTTGTATGTTTGTGTGTTTGGAGAAAATTTGTAATTACCACTCTCAAGACGGCATCGCATTATAACGGGATGTGGTGACACGTACCCCTGTTACGGGTGTGATGAAAATATCCTATATTCCTAATAGCATGAAGCGTCTTCACAGTGCACCGGAAACAAGTTTCCCACCAGACGGTTCTTTCGACTTAGATATGCTGCGATCATTTTTACAGATGGAATATTTCGAAACTCTGAGGTAGGTCGAGTTACGTAATCTATAGTGGGTTTCCAAATGTGCAATCCTGATTAATAGACAGCGCAATTATTTAATCTTATCATTAGCTTAAAAGTAGGAAGAAGTTGTGAAATTCGTCATCCAAGCTTCTCAAATGATCTCTCACCAAAACTAAAACACGGAAACACATGTTTAAAAAAAAACACGTATACGTTGAGCCCTTCGGTGACTTTATTACTAACTTTTTTTTACATTTAAATTGTCATTGAAGCTATTTCCTTAATTTCACTATACATCGTTGAGAAGGAAACCTTGAAGTTTATGATATACAAAATGGTCATTTGTAAAAGAATTGAAGAGAACCAAGTGCCGTTCGCTTTCTCAACCAAGACCGCAAAGACTGGGTGGGGGCTGTGGCCGTGTTGCCTCATGCTGTATAATTTCTGCTGCCGAAGAAAAATAAGAAGCAGACACCAGTCCATGCGTCTAGCCGATGCCATCCGCAGTTTGGCTCAGCTCGAAGAGCTCAAGCTGAACCAGGTGACGCTGCGTAGGTGGCACGCTGGCCTCCTTGGCATTGGTCATCGTCTCAGCTCGCAACCGGAACAAGCAGTTACGTCACCTGACGATGGTTCTGCACCGGAAATGTTCATAATACCCACGCACTGCGCTTGGTAATGCAGAGAACACAGGCTGATCGGGACATTGATATAGCTCGGTGATTTGTGTAAGCGCGATAATTAAACGAGAGTTCTGTCGGGAATGTTCTCAGGGGCATTCAGTGTGATCGAATCCGAGACGTCAACTCACGTAAACTTGCGAGTGCGAGAGGGAAAGAACAAGTCCTATTCCATTCTTGAACTCAGAGTGAGAAAAAAGACTCAACAGCGTCGCTTGCGGGTACGCTCGTTTCGGTATGCCTGCGTAAAACTCAAACCAAATCTAATGTTATGTTCCCTTTAACCTCTGAGAAGCTTGACGCGGCTCCAACAATCCGCCTGTGCCCTTTTTCAATATTTAATATACACTAGTCTAATTTAAATGTAATTTGTCATTCAGAGACCCATTTTTCGCCATTTGGCAGCAGCTTTTCGCATTCTTTTTTTGCATCGCCATCGACTCTTACGACCAAATTAAGCAGCCCGTCCAAAGTGACGCCAATTGGATAGTGGACCGCACTCGTTTCTTTTCCATTTCTCACTTAGGAACCTGCCATTAGTCTGGGAGAGCAGACCCCACGCCGATACAAGTGTCCGACATAGACTTCTGCAGCCGGTGCAAGGATATGCGCGCACCTGAACGTCGTTTCGCGTTGTTCACCTTCTCTCCCCGAGGCAGTGCCGAATTGGAGTTGCTACAGCGAGCACCACACCCAGATTCTGCGGGAGTTCAGAAGACGCTTTTGCTTTGAAGGGGCTAATTCCTGTTCTCGGAGGTTCCTTACCGTGGCGTGGGAACCGAGACGGTCTTCCCGCGTCGACCGAGGGGACGCCCCTCGAAACTCCAGAGGGTCGCTTCGCGGAGTGGGCTGCATCGCTAACGGGAGGGAGGGGAGTCACCCTGGCTGTGCGCGCTGCTTTGCTCCATTGCCTTCATTTGCCAAAACTGCGCGGGTGAACGGTTTTGCCACCGCAGCTCTCTCATTTTGAGAGAGACCTATCTGCTTGCCTCGTATTTGAAAATTACTCTTCTGTTTTTTTTTTTCTTGTTGCGCTTTTTAGTTTGTATTTTTTGTTTGTCTTTTTTTTTTGCGAAGTGGTGTTTGTAAGGGAATCGTTGGTTGGGGAAAAGCGTTTCTACGGTTTATGGTAATTGATGTCAGAAGGGAGTAAAACCTAAGGTTAAGAGTTTCCTTCATTGTAGCGAGCTAGTTTTCTCAATTTACTGTAAGCCCAACGCAGGCGAAAGAGGTAGTTATAGTAAATATTGTTGCTATTTACAGTGGTCAAAATGTTCTATGGGGCATGGAGGCTAAGCCGTTTCTGGCTAACTATTGAATCGTTCGAGATTAGTGCGCTTTTTGTCTTAAAAGCTCTGTTTTCTGAATAATTTTTCAATCAGAAATTGTTTCGGCACATTATTTGCCGTTTTTTTTTTTTCTTTCCGAAATTGTTAGAAGTTGTTACACATCCGGCAGGATTACCATGGATAGGCGAAACACAGGGGGAGCTAACTGAAGGGACGGAATCAAATGCTGCTGGTTTGTGCAGACATATGCGCATGGTACATTCGAATGTAGTCTTGATGGCGACGTAGGAGCTTCCGAGATCCTTTTTTGCGGTGCTGTAATAACGTTATGACGACAATACCAAACCGATTAAAAACAGAATCATGAAGTACAAGTGGTAAACGTTTACCGTGTTCCTCTCATTGAGCGAATTCCGCATAAATATACGTAATAGGGACCCATAACCGCAATGCTCAATTGTTATTGACATTCTCCTAACTCTGTAGATAAACTCACTTCAATACCCACGCACATAAAAAGTACCGAAAAGTAAAGCGTCCTTCTTCAGATTTCTTGTCCTACCAATTCTATCGGTCAATAGATATTCACATGTAAAAACAGATTGGTGCTTAGGCACGAAGCCTTTCCCATTTAATTGAATTAGGAAACTTCAGCAAACATACTATGGAAATAAACAATTCGTTTAAATGGTAGCTCGATTATTTCTCTGCGTCGTAGCGAATACACGCGTAAAATTATTCTCTTGCGTCACGTGCGTCTCATATATTCTTGAACTAAAAAAAGTAGTTCCAAGTCTCTCACTTAAAAAAAAATCTTTTGCAACCGGTATGATTGTGGCTTGGGCACGCTTGCTACCGCATTACACTTCTAGAGAGACAGCCTCCGTAATGTCGGCATTTATGAATTGCTTTTAACAGTCTCCTGATAAGAACAGTTCGTAGAGAGACCGTTTCTCGAAACGAAATGTCTTGCTCGCACCAAAGTAGCTCGTCTTCTTTAAGCCAAGTTTAATCTTAGGTATTATCAACTTCATAGCAAACATTCACTGATAGAGTTGATAAAGCTCTGAACTTTTCTTGCTCCAGTTGGATTCAGTTCGAATCCGCTCAGTTTTACACGGGAAAAGAAAAAAAATAAGCCACATCGTCTTAATTGACAACATAAAGTGAATTAAAAAAAAGTATATACTAAGGCAATCTCGGGGCGCACTTTCTGCGGTTTCACGAAGAAACATATCACTGTAGAGACAGTCGGGCTTCCCCACCAGAGACGTAAACACACAAATAGCCGCCATAACAAGCAAGCCCTTCGAATACGAGTGAGAACAGCAGAGCACTGTCGAACAACAATGTCAGCCAAAAACAACAACAACCAAACACAAAGTAAATACTAGGGGGAGATGCTCTCACGTAAGAGGAGAGTAATCCGTGGCCCATCACTCGTTGTGCGCCCCTCCTCCCAAACCAGACCGCCCCGTTCCGTCTGCATCGCCTCCGCATCCTCCCGGCGGTCACCCTTCGACCTGGGAGCGGCTCGGACGACAACCGAATTCCGCCGGACTCATGTGCCTCGGGGACCCCTGACCCGGATTCACCCCTGAGTCCGGCTCCTGGTCTCTATGCGGCTGCGGCCGCAGAATTGCACCGAGCCACCGCCGCCTCCAGCCAACCGCGCGCCACCGACGGCCAGCAATGCGGACCTGCGCGGAGCTCCTCTACGTTATTGATATCGAGGAACCCTGGAGGCAGAACGGGAGGGCCGCTGCTATTACGTATACACACACGACGCCTGGAGCCCTGATTCGCGGTGAGCGGCGAGCGGGCACCGCTGCAGCTCGGGCCGCTCCCTGTTTCTGCTCAATTCGCTTTAATTTGAGGCTTAGCTCGGCCTGTCAAAATGTGGCATAGCAGTTCCGTGTTCGCGCCCGTTGTTACCATTAGCAATGGGTGCGACCCCGTTGATGAAGCTCCGCTTTCTCTTTCCCTTTCTGAACCCCCGTTCGCGTGCTTGGGGATGAAGCTTGGTGGCTGGTTTGCGTTTAAATGATGATGAGGAGAAGGAAGAGGGGGGAGGGGGTTTGGACGCACGATTAGCGAGATCGTTTATGTTGCGGATTTTTGGGATGATTATGCCGTTCGGGCGAGCGTGTGGTTTGCTTCTGGCTGCGTGTCAGGGTGGTTGGGTCGTCTGGGAATGTCTGGCTTATGTATATTAATTGGATGCGGTGGTCTTCTGTCGTTGTCTGCATTCTCGTAAGGCCCAGTTGACGTGATAACGTGGGTTAGACAGCTGCTGTTTGAGCTGGACACCACTGTCCTTTGATGTGCGAATTTAATTACCGTGGCAAGAGGACGCTACACGCTAAATCACGAGCTAAGCTAATCAAAAAGAAGCTTAGTACGCTCTTCAATTTTCACCTGTGCGGTTTCTTTTATTCAGCGTATAATAACGCAATTAAGATTTCTTAGGGAACTGGTTCACAATGTTTAAAAGTTTCAACACATAGGATGTTCGACGTAGTTGACGCGTTACACTCGCGATAAAGCAAGCGTTAGTAAATAATCTTTCTTTTCATCGTAGGACACATTAACGGTCACCGAGCAAATTATTTGTGTTGCTATACAAAGAAAAATAAGTACAAGAAAAAAAAGAGACAACTTGAAAATAAATGGAAATTTTCAGACGGTATGCTCGTAGCAACAGATAAAAGGGGCGATGTATAGTTGAATAATGGGTTTTTGCTTGATTTTTCAATGTGACTTTTGTTTCAATAAAAGGGTTAAAATAGGCAAAAATTGTGAAATATGAGCTTGCATTACGTTAGATACCTGAAGCGACATTTCACGAGGTCCCGATTCATGATGAAGTCGTCATTAGAAAACGACATCCAGGTCCGCGAGCGGTGGTAGGTGCATCACCACCATCACGATTCTTCAAGGTTTCTTCCCAATGAGGGGTCGCTTCTGCTTGTCTTGGTAACTGTAGATTAAGCGATGGGAGTTGCCCTTCTTGTTGTTTTGTGCAGAAAACGCTGGTGCATGATATAGCAGAGTGCCCAGCTTAGTACCTTACAGACTAGCAGGCTCCTGTTCAAAACCGTGAAAAAACATTATTATCTTTTTGTGTGTGTGTGTGTGGGGGGGGGGGGGGGGGGGTTGAGGTTAAGTATGCAATTTATTAAAACTACTACTAATATTGCTTTCTTACACTGTAGTCCGAATACAAGACCGTGAAAACTCTTATTTTTATTAGATTCATAAAATATAATTCTGATCTAATTCTGATTGTAGAGTGAAGCAGGAGCGAGTCGGGAGATGGCGCCCGGCCAGTGTTCATTTATTATTTTTTATATATATTTAATGCATTGTGCCGAATTTGTAATGGTGAGACGTATTATTTTTAGAAAGCCTTCCATCATTTCTCTTCTTAATGTATACACAGCCGCATAAAACGAGAAAAAATCCCGTGACGCCGAGAGCATGTAACTCAGACGGACAAGTTTGGTCAAGGCCTCGCTATAGGGACGCGCACAGTGTAACATATGCAGCATCCGTGCTTACATAAAAATGAGACCACAACATAGAGAAACCAATCCATCACGCATTGCTGTAGCGACGCCATCGATATAACTGCGTCAAGTTGAAGACCAGATATTATCGTCAGCAGGGCCGTACCCAGAAAAAAATTTCGGGGGGGGGGGGGGGGGGGGGGGGGTTTCGGGGACAACGGCGGCCATTTTGAAAGTGTCTGTTGTCTTATTTTCGCCTATGAATCATGTGCATCGGTGGCATATAATGGAGAGTTACAGCAAACCGGAGAACCGGTCTCGGTTTGGTACCCGGTAGCCGACCGGCGCCACTGCGCGTGCGCAGAGGTGGAGATTAAAATCGGCTGGCTGCCAGTGCACCGACCAGGGCCGTACCCAGAAAAAAAATTTCGGGGGGGGGGGGGGGGGGTCAGAACCCCCTAATCCCCACCCTGGTTACGGCCCTGATCGTCAGTCTCTAATTTGACACAGTTTGGCGCGATTCCTAGAGAACTAAGGAGACTTCCTTACAGAAGATGTCACCTTTGATTATTGAGCAATCGCGGCCACGGTACTCGGGAAGAGCCCAGTGCACGGTCTTCATAGTCTTTCGCTGCTGCTTCGGATTCCTTAGACAATAAAACCGCCTAAACAGTGCACCTGTGGGCTACCGCCTCATCGGCAGCACCCGCGCGCGGGCTGCTGCTGTATTTACTCGGCCCCCTGCTCCGAATTCAAGGCTAGCCTGCCCATTTCCTGGCAGCTCGGGCAGGAGCAAAAGAGAGACGCCCACAACCGAAAGAAATAAAGAAAAAAAGAGGAGCGAGAAAGCGCGGGAGAACAAAACCAGATCGGCGGGTCATGCGCCACCTGACCCTTAATTACCCGAGAGCGTCTATACCCGCGCGCTCCGCTTGCGCCATTCGGAAGACCGCCATATTGGTCACGACTGCCCTCTGGTGTCGAGGGTGTGGCGCGAGCTCCACCATATCCATCCGACGGGTCGCCCTCACCTGCGCCGTCGTCTTTTCTCTTTTTGCGCAAGCTGGCGCTGACGGTCTTTTTTTTTATTTGTTTAGATTGCATACCTCGGTGATCTAATCTCACTGAACGCAATCATCGTTCCTTTTTCCCCCGGTCCGGAGAGCGCCGATCCGCTTTCCGTACCCGCAAAACCGGACAAACGATGAGACCATCGTCACCCTCTTCGCTCCCATTTTGCCCCCCCCCCCCCCCCCAAAAAAAAAAAAAAAAAAGTTACGCGTGGTGCGATCGGGTCATCCCAGACACGTCAACGATAGGAGGACGGTCCGGAAGACCACATGACCCTTCTCCGAGAGCGCGGGATGACCGATACGGATACTCGACGGCTCGAGGAATGCCGCCAGGCATCACCGGAATGCCTGCCGCGGCCGTCCAAACCCGTGGAGCAAAGGCGGACTTTCTCCCACCACCAAATGGTCCCGGAATGCCGAACAGAGAGGGCTGGGTCGCGCGCGGGAACCGACCTCGGACGCTCTGCCTACCGCCGTGGAATGTGCCGCAACAAAAACGCTGTTCAGAGCGGTGCGCCTCGTGCGCACTGTTGCGGGCCAGCGGCAGTCGCTGCTGCCACCGCCGCTGCGGACGCTTCACGCTGGAATGCGTAGGCGATTGGTGGTAGGCACCTGCCGCCTCCCGGTTTTTCATTGTTGTTCGAGTGCGAGCGCCGTTGGGTAATTTCTCCGTAGGGCTACCGATAAAAGTCGCGCTAATGGCCGCCGGGCACGCTCCGAGAGAGAGAGAGAGAGATGTCGGCTTCGTCCGCTGAAGAGTCACACCTGTGTGACGACGGCTGAATCAGAAATTCAGCTGAGTCAGCCGTGGCGCTTGCGCGCGCTACGGATTGTGACTTGGCGTGGGCGGCCCTCGAGAAGTCTGTCGTGCCTCGTTCCCGTCGATGATGCGTTGTCGACGTGATGTCACCCGCATTGTGCGGCGGATTCCGTGAAGAATTTCTCTTAGTCAGGCTGTTGTCTGCGCTGCGCTCAACAAGCTATTGCACCACTCTTGATGCTTCCGCTCTGTGGACGTTGGTCGTCGTCGAAGGGTTGGATCTTGACCGGAGTCACGTCGTTGTCGTCGTGCTGCCGCGGTTATGTTAAAGCTTCGCCTCGTGAGATGGGGGTCGTGAAAATGAGGTCAAATCACTGAAGAAAATGAAATGCGTGAGATAAAAATGCGCGAGGAGGTGACAGTATACGCAGACCCATCAGTTACAGTTACAGCTTTCGAACCACGTATAAATTGCGGTGATTTGGGTTTGCAGACTGTTTTGTATGATGTGTGAGTAGTGTGACCCCGGACTCAGAACGTGGCGCGTTCTTCTATACTTCTGTAGGTTTGTTTAAATGTATTATATCTTATACAGACGGTGATATTTATCGGCTTTTTTTGCAATTCTTTTTTTAATATTTTGTTTGTGAACTATTATACATTTTAAATCCCAGATCTTAGCAAAACTTAGGCACCAGAGGAACCCAGTCTGCTTTTCTTTTTTTTTTATCTCAAAATAAAATGAAAAAAAAAATGTCCGGTCGACAACTTTATTATTGAAAGAATTAAGTGTGTTTTGTGTGTGTGTGTCTTTTCTTAAAGTTGCCTGGACCAATGTAGCAGCCAATGAATTTACCTTAATAATTCTTTTTGGAACCACATTTTATTACGGGTATGAACTTGTTAATAGACCCTTTTCAAAAGTCGGCGCCAACACCTGTCCGCCGTTGCTTGTTCACATACCCTGAGCGTGTATTGGACACGACTGCTGACGTCAGCGTTCGGCATCCACTCGGATCCAATCACACGCTTCGTGTCCAAGCTGCGTTTTGAGACTTCATTATATTTGTCCCTTTCTTTTTTTTAATTTTGTTTTCCTGTCTCGTTTTTTTTAAGTATGAACTGATTAGTTGGCTATTGTATCTTCTTCTACTGAATTCAATTTAAATAAAATTAAATGCCAATATATAGAGAGCAGACGGGGTGCGTAAAAATATTAATTTCAACCTTTTCTCAAATATGTGTTTTCTATCACTATTTCGCCATTCGACATTGATCGCCATTCATTCCACAATTAATGGTGGTGTTTTTCTAATCTCTAAAACAAAAAAAAAACAAAAAAAAGAAAAAAAGATTAGGATATTAAATATTCCACATGGTAACTCCATATGATAACATCTACACGGGGTTGCCAGATGACTCCATCTCTTAATAACAAAAAGCATTGCTAGAGCAAAGCTTACTGTTTTTCTTGCTTTTTCTTGGTGCATCGGCTATATCGTGTTTAGCGTGGGGTTCCTATTGTAAACTTTTCTTTGTGTGGAATATTAAGTCTCACAAAACACCTAAATATTTAGATCCCACTAAGTGAGCATCTAGGTCTCTCTTTTACATTTTCTAAATACGTCGTCTTTATGTAACATATACCCTCGCGCATTTCCGTGTAGAGATCGGTGCTTAAAACTCCAAGAAACGTCGTCAAGTCCAAACGATTATGTGCAAAACGTCGAAGAAACGTAAGAAAAAAAGAATACGAACAGTATCATTCCTAAAGTCATCCATTTTGCGATTCTTTCACAAAAATTGACCGAGGAATGAAAATCCTGCTTCACTGGATACTAGACTTGCTCTTGACTCCTTCACAAACTCCGGTTAAGCAGTTGCTAGCCCTGCGGAATTTAGTCTTTTTTTTAAACAAACATACAAAAGCCAAGCAATACGGCAGCATATATTTAACGAAAATGCTAAGCCGCGCTCGATTTTTTCTTCGCGTTTCCCGCAGATCCTCGCCAGTGGGACAGCAGTGACATCCGCGCCTGGCTCTCGTGGGTGAGCGCCAAGTTCGGCCTGTCCCGGCTGGACGACACCAGGTTCCCGGACAACGGACCGGCGCTGTGCGCCCTCACGCTGTCCGACTTCAGGGAACGCACCGACGTCCGGTCCGCGGACATCCTCAACACCTTTCTGGCCTCCAGGAAGCTCGGTGAGCCTGCCTATCTTCGCGTGCGATCATTCACGATAGACACGCTTTCATGCTGTCATGCGGCGCCGTATCACTCTCGAAGAACGCACCTTAGAAACCGACGTGTTCTTCTATGCCTCTGTCTGTTTGTTGAATTTTATTTAATTGTATTTAATTATTTGTACTTAAAGAATTGTTTTAATTTATTTACTTTAATGTTTTTGTGGAACAGACGTTCTATTATAGTTACGAACTTCTTAATCGTAGCAAGGCTAACTTTTAAATATTATCCCTCTAACGGCAGGTCTCCCGCCAGTATTATTTGTCATTACTAAAGGAGCCCTGCAACAGTATTCGCTTGGAAGGTTTTTTTTTTTTTTTTCACTTTACACGAGCTCACTTGCACTATTTGGAGCCAAGTATGCTCGCACGCAAAGCCACTCACCAAGAAACTCCTTTGTTGCGGTGTAATTTCAAAGACAAAATCGAGCATTTTCTTTCAATCTCTCCTTCGCAAAACTTGATGACGTAGCTGGGGGGGTCGCAGTATCTCTCAGTGACGATATTTGAATGCGGCACATAAATTGGACCCGAGCAATGCGTGAGCACTCAGTTCGGGTTCGTGATAATCATTAGCTCGGCAAGCATTCGGGTAGTGGCCCGTCTCCAGTCGCTGCAATGACGATAATAGCGGAACCATAACAATGTCTGGAATTCAGCGCGTGTCCCGTTCTTTGTCAACCCCAGCGCGTGGCTATGATCAACATTGGCACTAAATAATCCGCTCCAGATCACGTGACCGTTTGTTCTGGCTCCGAGTTGAGGGGGTGAACGCTGGTCGTGTTTCTCTAAGTTTTTCTTCGGCTTCTATTGCGTGTGGTGCAAAATGAACGCGTGTTTCATCGGTCATTAACGTCAGAGATTTGTTCTAAGCGGTATATTCGCAAAGTACAAAAGTCTTTGCATCGCTTCTTTTAAAATAACTCTGCATATTTCTCAGCACCTGAGTTTCTAACCAAAGGAAAGTCTAAGAAGTTATTTTAATTACTGAGGACAAATCATATATGCCCTCGGTTTTGTGAGCTCACAGAAATCACAAGTAATATAATTTTTTC
The DNA here is from genome assembly GCF_016920785.2 of Ixodes scapularis. NCBI lineage: Eukaryota > Metazoa > Arthropoda > Arachnida > Ixodida > Ixodidae > Ixodes > Ixodes scapularis. The sequence goes on along the minus strand of NW_024609835.1, from coordinate 56,998,236 downwards.
CATGTTCCTGTAAAAATTGACGTCTTTTCGTAAGGTTGATATGGTAGAAAAAATAGGCAATCTCGGCATTCAGATTCAGTACGTGTAAGTGTATACCGAAAGTGATTCATCACATTCTTTCTAACTCGAGCACACAACGCGAGGCATCATCTATTCCTTCGGCTCGTTCAACCACGAAAGCCATCTCTGACAGGTTTTATAAGCATTTTGTGGAAGCGAATGAAGGAGGCCAGCTCCGATACAAGGCGGGCTGTCCATTTTTATTGCCTCGCAGCGACTGCTCGTCCTCGCCGTGAATAGGTCCGCGTCGAAGAGCGCGGTCCGACGCAAAGCCCCGACCACGGGCTGGAAGAGGCCGCAGTTGCGCTCCCGCGGACCGCTGTAACCCGGGAACACGCGCCGCACCGATGCGCATCTGGTCACCGCGGGAAATTTACAAGCCAATCCACGTTTCAGATGCCGGCCTCATCAAAGCGCCCGCGCTGGACCCTCCATTCAGCCCGGACAGCGCCGATGCCAGAGCAGCTGAAGAAGGTGAGTTTGCCGCACGAATTGAACGTCCTTCTTCTGTCGGTCCCTTCCGAGTTGTTGGGGCTTTCGCCGATAGATTCTCGACGACGAAAGGCAGAGTGTCCAGATAGCCAGAACAAGTGGATTGTGTGTGCGGCAGGAGCGAACGATCCCCTCGCGTCCCTTGTGGCGATCAATTGCGTTTAGGCCGAAGCGAGAAGGGAAACAGGCCGAGCTCCAGGTAAGGTACGAGGGTCGTATATCGTTCGACGTGTATCGTCGCTGTTGATGGGCTTCTGTGGAAGTACCTATCAGTGATTGGCTAGAAAACGCTATCAGGGCAGTGTTATTCTGCTGAGCTTCGGGTTTTTGGGGTGAACTCGGAAATTTAGCTTCAGTAAGAGACACGCGTGGGGAATGAAGTTATGTGTTGGGGCACTTATATACGTACGTGGTAATAGGCACTGTGTTGAGGAGTGTGCGTAGCTCACTCGTATTGGTGTAGGCCACAAAATCTGCCCTTCCCAAAATGTGTGCCTTACAGATTTATCAGTAGTCCCATTACTTGTTTCTATAAGGGCGCTTCCGTTCGTACTAGAATAACATAAATGTACTGTGACGCGACTGTGCAAGCCACCGTAATTGCCTAGACTGGGAATTTCGACCTATCATAAGTAGAAGAACTGGGTGTCGTATCCAAGCAGGCGCACATAGACCCTGAAACTGGGGTCTGGACAAAATTTGAGCTATCCCTTACAAACAAATTATATCTGGCCAGATCTGAAGATTTCAGATATCGCCATATCAAAAATTGGCCACATATAACCTGATATGGTATATCTGCCAGATATAGCCTCATAATGCCAGATACAGTCTGATATCCCTGGCCAGGTATGGAAATCCCAGATCTGGCTAAGTATGGAAATTCCAGATCTGGCCAGGCATATCAAAAGGACACGAGCCTGAAATCAGCACTGCATATTTTTTTATTGTCTACAATTCACCCAAGTGCCCCGGCCCGCACTCGAGGAATTATGGGACGGTGATCCTTCAGCTCCCTAGAGATCGCTAATTTTGACCAATGCCATGGTTACACAGTTCCGAGTGTAATTCGTAGTCACCCTAAACAAGCGTCCCATAGGGGCCAAGGACCTGTCATATCACTTTTAAAATTTCTCGTCAATGGCAGCGTTTATGATACTGTGCATTCGATCCACCTTTTAACTTGGCTGATCCGCAGAAATCTCTTACCATATTATCATTCTCGTGATTGTTGTTTTCGCAGGAATTACTTAAAAGTCGAAAAGATCACAACAACCGAAACCGGGATTTACCTCGGATTGAGCGGAGCTGCTTATATCATTTGTAGCGTTCCTAACTTAATATCAGCGTATTTGAAGCTGTACGAGAATGATAATAATGTAAGAGATATGTCTGCAGCTCATCCAGGTTGAAGGTTGGACGGAATGCACAGTACTGACATTGGCGAGAAAGTTTAAAAGTGATATGACAGGTACTTGGGTTCTAATTGACACGTGTTCAGGGTGACTCCGAATTACACTCAAAACTGTGTAACCATAAATTGGTCGAAATTTCCAATCACTAGGCAGCTGAAGTAACACCGTCCCTATAATTGCTCGAGTACAGGCCGAGGCGCTTGGGGGATTTAGCAAATTGTCTTTTCGGGCGTAATGTTAACACTTCAAAATAAGTAAGCTACATTGAAATCCTCGGGAAAATTAGCACAAATAATCCTAAACTTAAGTTTGCCAGAGCTGAAGTTTAGGATTATTTGTGCTAATATTTAGCTCGCGAACAATGAATCATTCAGAGTTTGCTAACAAATCACTTTTTTTTAACTTTTTTTAAACTTTTTTATATATTGAAAACCGGCCGCCAGATAAAGCTTTATATACGCCAGATAACGAAGAATATACCTCAAATAAGGCCGTATATGCAAGATAAGTCTGTATATACGGCAGATTAGACTATATATTCCAGATAAGGCTTTATCTTCGCCAGATAAGGATGTATATACGCCAGATAAGGCTGTGTATACGCCAGATAAGGCTGTATATACGCCGGATAAGGCTGTATATACTCCAGATAAGGCTGTATATATGCCGTATATAATCATATAATGTTTGATATGGCCAGATATGCCCGAGATATAAAATGTTTCATACGGGATACGCTGCCGTTGCCACTAATGTGATCTTATGAACGGGCCTTCTTAACTATTATTTATGAATAACGTTCTTAAATTACGCTAGCTATAGAACGATGTATCATCTTCGAAATGAGTCTATCGGCGAATAATTGCGCTCTATTTTGAGCCCACTTATTCGATATTTGTTAGCTTTGATAGTTCAGAAAGATGTTTTTTCGTTAACTGTACTTTATATCATCAAATAGTTAACAAAGATGTATGTTACTTCACTATTTAAGTTTTATTTATTTCATAACCTCGAAGAGTTACCGAACATGTTCGTTTCTAATTAGTGATTGACTTGCTGTTATTTTGTATTTAGTTACAATGAATAGTTTTGTCAAATAATACAACTATGAACGTCCATAACTAGTGCAACCTTTTGTAAAAACCTGCCTTCTCCGACCACGGCTGCTCAATTCTCACACTTGTTGCGCTTACAAATGTTCCACTGCCCGCAGTCCGTGGCAACTCAGATTCCAGGCATGCTGACGGGCATAAAAGCACGAGAGTCACCCAGAAATAAAATAATGCGTCTCTGGTGCTCAACCCACTTATTAAGTGCCTAGAAAGTTTAGTAGGAGATTACACAGTCCCGCTCAATAAATTAATTGTGTTGAATTGAATGGCTGAAATCGGTATGACAACAAGAGCCGATAGGGCAAAACAACCACGATAGCATAAAATGACCGGAGACTGGGAGGAAAAGGAAGATGTTCATCATAGAATTAGCGAACACACCCGCATTTTTTTCGTCCAAGGTTTCAATGAGCAGAAGAAAAGAAAGGCTTTCAACGTTGAAAAAGAAGATGTCCACGTCCGGGTCACGATATGAGGCGCACATTTTGAAATTGTGGGCATCTTACCAAGGAAGTTAGACTATTAAGCGTTCCCATGTGGTTCTCAGTTTCAGTAATCAAGTTAGTCATATGTGCTCGAGTGGAGTTTGTATTTTTTACATCTGGGTGTACGCCGGTGCCTGCGTATTCAAACCCGCGTTATGTCTAAATTATTACAGCATGATTTGGGGCCTCAACAATTTACATTGTACGCCTTATTTCTTACACCAGATCCTCACTGTTACATTTCAGCGAGTTTAACTCATCACAGCTTACGATATTAAGGTGCTACGCTCACTTAATGACACCGCCACTTCATGGGGCATCGCGTCGTTTCTGTCCCCCAGCAGCTAGCATAGTCGACGGTCTCCATCTCTAGCCAGCGTACCAAACGGCCACTGATAAGCTCGACTAAATTCTCCCTGCATAAGACAAAAAGAAGAGAAAAAAGAAGAAGAAATACCGGAGCGGCTGAGCGGGGGTTGTGACCCCCCCACCTCCGTTCGATTCCGGCCTGGGGAGCGGGCTTTCGAGATCGGACCCGAAGCCAGAACGGCCTTTCGTCCAAGGCAGGCTGCGTGCTGCCGAGGAAACCGTTTTGCCAGCCATGTTTGCGTCGTTACTTCTTTCCTGCTGGCCCCCAGCGCTCAAAGGGGTTCGGGTCGCGATAACGGAGCGCGTGTGGAAGCGGCCGCTCGCTTCTTTGTTTTCGGGGGAGCGTGGCGGAGGGAGGGAGGGAGGCGATCGGGCGGGAGAGGATGGATGGCTGTGGCGGCCGATACGGGCCCGGGTCTGATGGCCGAGCAAAACGGGGCCCGAATTGCAGGAAGGAAGCTGTGGCCGCCGGGGCACTTTGCTCGCCGGCGGACCCCGGTCGGCCTCCTCGCGCGCCCCTTTGCTTTCCTCGTTAAAGGGGTCCTCTGCTTTTTGCTACTTTTTTTTTTCGTGGACTGGACCGTTTTGGCGCTGTTTGGGTACCGGTGAGTGTGTAAGTGACGGACCTTATTTCGATGTGCCCAGGTTATAAAGATGATGATTGTGTTAGGTGCCCAAAATATTTGACGGGAGTAACGGTTTTGTTAAGAAGGAATACGGCCCAAGGTTGCTGAATAAAAAGATGCATAAGAGACTTATGATGCAGAAGAGGTGGCTGTTCTGGCGATTCTGCTTTTGTTTTCTCTTTAGTCTAGGTATTTCTAGGAGTAAGCATGATTTCTTTCACGTGACAGCAATGAAGGCTTCGAGTTAAAAATATTTGAAGCCAATGATTAATACTTGAGTAACGTTAAATCATGGTACGACATCGTGAAGATAAGTTAAGGCTAAAAGCTAACCTAGTTAAGTTTTATTTTTCAGGCACGCAGAGAGGTCCGTCTAAATGTGGCGAAAAAACGTTTCATTCATATAATCATGGTCCACTTAGACCAAACACGAGCATGGGAAAGGTAACGGTATCTGACCGGGCCACGCAGGGTATTGCCTTTCTCAACGCTCCACACAGACGAGCTCGCCGAAGCACACCGTTCCTGGTTCATCGCAACCACGTCTCCCGTCAGAGAACCGCAGCGCTGATCCCATTTCATCCCGCATCACCATTCCGCGGTTAACCACCCTCGACGGTCCCGGCTCTAACGCCTCTCTAATGTCCATTTAACACGGGCGTCCCTTTCAGCCATGCTAAGAGCAGACGCTCGGCACACTAACGCATCCGTAATTTATGACTAATGTACCGCAGCTCGTCGAGGGAGTGCTGCCTCAACGGAGAAATCTCCCACCCCAACAGCAGCAACCCACCGGCCTCGTGGGTTATTAAAAGAAGAAGCGCCCTAGATAATCCTGACCGTATGCCGATTTTCGAACGTCGTTGTATAACCTTTTCCTCTCCTCCTCTCTTGGCGTACTCCACCCTCTATCTTTCTTTTTTCTTTTTTTTATGAAGGATTGTTTGGCGATTATGGTTGCTGCGTGCACGTGCTGCTTGAAGCCTCGGCACCTCGGCGGCGTTCGTGCCGCGAACGGGCAGGGCGCACGCGCGCGCTTATGCAAATAGCAAGGGAGGGTAAAGAGAGAGCTATGCATTCGGCCGGGCGCGTGCGGCCGTTTATATTGAAAACTGCCGCCGCTTCGGAATAATAATAAGGAAGTCCAACGCGAGAGGGTCGCGATAGTGGCTGCTGCGAACAATGCGCTCATTCTCCCCCGTGACTGCCGCTCGCTCGCGCTCGCGACCGCCCGGACCCCCGTTGTGGGCTCTCGCGTTGCTGACTATCCCGTCTGCTGTAATGGAAAAAAGTCGGAAGGGTGCTGTGTTGTGTGTGCGTGGGGGAGAGGGGACCGCGTGTAGTTCATTAAATCCGGCCATGATCCTCCGGGGTCCTGCGCGCGATGGTATCGCTTCCCCTTTTCATCGGTGGCGAGGAGCGGGGGAGAGTGGTCTGGGCCCGAGGTCGGAGCATCGAGTGCTGTTTTTCGGGGGCTTAGATCGCGTTGCCTGCCTGCCTTTTGTTTTGCGCAGCGCCGCTTTGTGCGCGCGTGTGATCTCTGAAGTTTGGGAAGTCCGGCGCATGATTAGCTTAGCGGGGTGCTTACTACTCGCGGGCTGATTTTGGGATTTGATGCGAAGAATGGGAGGGGGAGGGGGGAGGGTTGGCGTGGAAGTATTTACGAGGTCGTTTTCCCCGCGCTTTGAACGCTCGCGTTTCTTAGTTAATGGCGACTTGCGTTGCCGCCTTTCGCATAGATTGTATTAGGAGAGGGTGGAAGGAAAAATCGATGGCGCTAAACGGGAAAAACACGAAAAAGTAGGCGGTAAGTGATCGGGAAAAATACTCTGGGTACGTAGGGTCGTAAGTATATAAATAGAAAGGGACATTCTATCCGATAAATACTGGTAGTTCTAATTCTGCTTAGCTTACCGGCATGCAGTCGTATAATTCCTAGTACAAGATGCACATAATAAGATACCCTAGATTAGTTTAGCAGGCTTACTGAACTGGCCGAATTTCCCATCTACAGCAAAGACACTGGACGCCGTTGTAAGGCAGAATAACTTTCCCCTTTCTAAACTCCACACAACAAGCATGACTTTTGACTTTGACAAGAGCAAAGTATATTGCTGTTTTTGTTGCAACAACGTGGTAGTCACGTTCACGAAAAATGCGTCTCAATGTTAAGAGAGAAAAAAAGAAAAGAAGACTGATTGAACATTGAGGGAGTTGTTCGCGGGCACCTTCAATAAACTGCCATACTTTCTTGTTGATGATTTCTATTCTTCTTCACTTTATCACTAAGATCTCCCAAAAAAGTAGTTTCATCAGACACTTTTTTTTTTTCATCAACGCAATATTTTTGTGGGTTCGATTGTCATCGCCAATTTCGGTAACTCAGCATCTTGTTGGTGCACCCGAAGCTCAGTAATAACTGTACTAATTTGAAGCGCGGTGAAATCACCAATAAATAGACTCTTAACATTGTCATTTTATAGAATAAGGCGGGCAAGTTCCTCTGCTCCTTGCGCTAGTCGCTCGTTTGTTTACCCCCCAAGTCCGTCCATTTGCCTTTGTTTCCCCCGACCTCGATCAGTGGCAGGCGCGTTTGGTTGCTTCGTCATCGTGCGTTCCCTACTCCTTATCTGCGTTGATTTTTGATTTGCCTGTCCCTGCTTGCGTTCTGATGTGGCAAAAACGCGTTTTAGACCACGTGCTCCCTGTATCGTTAACCGCAGCAGCACGCCTCCCTCGCGTGTAGCGCCTCGCTATCCTTGGCTGGCTCTAGGTTGCACGATCGGTGGATCGTCTGATCATGGCGAAAATTAAAGAGGCACTGAAGTCATTTTTAGAAAAGGTTGTTTTTGATCTTATATTGTTTAAAATGTGTTAGTTCCCACATATACCAAGTCCTATATTACAAAACCGCCTACTTATCTCAGGGCAATAGAAAACATGTGGACTATTTTTTCTCGCGGACTACACTGCGTGGACCAATAAAAGACTTACATTACGCGCAGATTCCGAATGATTTTATTATAACTCGTTTTGAAGAGAGTCCAATAGGCACACATTCGGATAAGACTCCTCTTTTTTCCCTCGGGCGAAGCCATCGCTTGCAACTCGCCGACAAGAGCCCTTCGTCGACCACTACACTCGGAAGAAAAGTCTTCCCAAAAAGGGTGTGTCGCGATCTTTGAACACGCTTTTAACGAGGAAATAAGCTACACACGATTGGGATTTTAAAGTTTGTGGATGCTTAGCGCATCTAGATTGAGTTGTCACCACAAAAGGACGATCTCAGAATCGACTTCATGTCCCTTTAATAGCTTTAATATCGGAAGTTGCGGTAAGGGTCTTTGTACATCGATAATTGCACCGATGTTAACCGAAACGAAAACGTATTTGGCGCGTGCCGATTATGAGGTATTTATTATTTATGATTTATTTAATAAGGACTACCTGCAGCGCCTTCGAGGCATTATTGCAGGGAGAGGGTCTTCAAAAAAAATTGTTTGGGGAAAATGCAGGTGGCCACACAGTCTGTTTAAGCAGATTCCATCTAATGCTGTACAAAAAAAAAAAAGATTCACAACCAGAGTTAACAGTTGGAATCTTCAATTGGTTATCTACTCTTTCTGACATGTTGAACAGACTTCGAATTAGTTATCTCTAGCGATACCGATTGCACCATTATAAAAAGAGCAGAAACATTTTAGTCTTAGGTACTTTCTTCTGCAAGACGGCAGTTTCTATTTCATTCGCGATTTCATATTTGTGACGCTCCCTTTGAACATATAATTATTTAGGACAAAGCTGGCACCCAGACTATGCACCCAGACTGAAGGACTGAACGAACAAAAGAAAAACACAAAGTTTCTTTTGGTTCTGAAGGGCGGCGCTGGAAATTCCGGCACAAGATTCCCAACATGCTATATGCCTTTTTTATCGCATTGATATGATTGTTTCATGACTGGTCACTTAAATAAGTAACACCGAGATGATTAGTTAAATTAGTTATTACGATGTGTTTGTTGTTGATGATGTAGCACATGCCTTGTGTAACTTTTTTTTCCGCGAAAACTTTACCCTTTTGCATTTACGTCTATTAACTTTCATGTGCCACCCACTGCACCAGTTTCATACTCGATTTATGTCTAATTAATGTGTAAAATAATCTTCATCGTCCTTAATTCTTCTGTAAAGAACAACATCGTCAGCGAATAATTTAAGATGCGAAGAAATATTTAAACAAATATCATTTATATACGTCAGAAAAAGAAGAGGACCCAAGACCGATCCCTGGGAAACTTTACGTAAAATGTTACATTACTCGATCAATGATCATTCAAAATCACATGCTGCTTTCTATCAGAAGAATACCAGGATCAACATTCAAAACATGTAACTTTTTTCGCAACAAAACAGTGATCCACTTTACCAAAAACCTCGCACATATCTGTAAATACACAGTCAACCTCTTTTCCGGATTCAATTGCAAGCGCGATGTCATGATGAAATTCAACCGACAATGATGTGCAAGGTGCACCGAACTAAAAACCATATTGATCTTTGCTGAAGTAGCTATGCGCATCTAGACGTGCAACGCCACCTGAAACTGCGTGCTCAAGAACTTTACATATTATAGAGGTCAACGATATGGGCCGATAATTACTGGCGACATTTTTGCTACCGCTTTTGCGGATGGAAACTACTGTCGCCATCTTCCAATCGTCGGGAGGTTTATACTCGGATAAATTCATGGTAGAAAGAAAGAGAAGGAAACATGAAAGTATAGAAGCGCAGTCTTTAAGAACCACAGCAGGGATACCGTCAGGACCGGTTGCTTTTTTAGGTTTCAAAATTAAACAGTAGCTTTTCAATCCCTTGTAGTGTATAGTAATTAGCAACATTTCGTCATAACTTAGATTTGCCAAGCGTGGCGCCGTCATTTTTGCATTAAAACAGATTTGAAATAATCATTCAAACAGTTCGTCTTTGCGGAGTCCTCAATTACGTCAGCTTTTCGGAACAGAGTGCTGGTATGGTAGTATCTGCCGGAATGTTACTTTTCACGAATCGCCAGAATTTTTTTTTTTTATTGTTAGCAAAGTAACTATCTAATTTATTAAAATGCGTGGCCTTGCATTTTTTCTACGACTAACTTGTATTGATGGGACTATAGGCTTTTCAACCTATGCATATTCATCTTGTAAAAGTGCTTTTTCAAATCACGAATTTGTTATTTTCTTTTCACTGTGGTTTTCCTAGTGTCCGCTGTGTTGAACGTACACTATATTAAATAGTGCATTGTGATTGGATGACAACACTGGGTGACTTGTAGCGGTTTTGTACTTATCTGACCACAGGTACAAAATATGTGCTCGAAACTTTTTTTCCCGAATCTGCGAAACATTTAACCGTGTTGCGCGCTCTGACAAATTTGTAACTCCGTTCCAGAATTCGCACTTATTTTGATTTTGTTTGATTTTATGGCTGATTTCTGGCTGACCGGAATCAAGAACATTGTGTGGGGCAGGGACCTCATCACGTTTGGTGGCCTTTCGGTTTTTTCTCCTTTCTCAGTTTACAGCAAAAAAAAAAAAAATCAGTTTATCTTAGTTAGAAACTATAACCAAATCTAACTTTGTTCCTGGATTGGACACATATCGAACTCCGTAAATGTTGAACATATTAGTTTATTTTTAAACTCATACAAGCTTTTTTTTTTTTTGTAGATTGAACTTTAGTTTACTTGCTATTTTGTACACATCGCGACACTGTTAGCGCGAACACGACATCGGCGCATTTTCGCATTTTACTTCTAAATAGTATTAGCGAGCACGAAATTTTATCGCTTACATTATAGAACTAAGTGAGCTCTCTCCGTAGCAATAATAACTTGGATGACATCCCTTGGTTTCAAAGAGAAAAACTGAAAAAAAAACTGGCGATCGCTTGTTCGCGCTAACAGTGTCCCGCTCTGCACGTACACTCAAAATGGCGAGGCAGTGCTTACATTTTTTCTTTTTTTATTCCGATCCGGAAGAGAATATGTCAATTATCATTACAGACACCATGTTGTGAAGCCGTTTCTTACTTAGCGTTTTTTACTGAAAATCATTAGATGGTATTAAAAGAACGGGCACGTTCTGGGCAAGTACTGCTAGAATATTGTAATGCTCCACACCTTATTGACAATGTAATGTTTAATGACCATATATCTGACTATCGTGGAAACGGTTGGTTACAACTGTCGCCAGCCAGAGGTCCTTGTAAAAATTGTGGTGGTTTCTGTTTTTTAAATTTGTGATTATAGGTATTCTTTTTTTTGTGATAAGTGCCATGTCTACTTCTCTGATCAGGCTGAAAAGCTACATTCTTGCAGATAATATATGAAAACATACAGTTCATCCTAGTCCATACGAAGTTCGCTTATATTTTATCAAGTATACGATAGACACGCATAAATATGTGAGTGTCGAAACTGTCGTCGACTCCAATTTTGTTTTCTGACAACGTCCATTTTTTTTTTTGTGTGTGGTTGCACTTGTTTCTCCGCGGACAATCAAACTTCACGTGCAATTAAAGGTACATCGATTAATGACTACATTCACCAAAATATTGGACACCGGGTCACCAAATAGAAAGCTCATACTAACCAGTAGTTTAATTGCTTGTGACATATAATTCGATCGAGAGTATAGTCGCTTCAATATTCCTTCCATGAGAGCAGCAATACTTGAAATGTTGTTCCACTATCTTAACTGAACGTTTATGCTATTCTTCAAGCGGGACGTACGAGTGCTTCGCAAACAAATCCATAAGAGAGTCGGGGATTCAATTCCTCCATTTCGTGCTCTGGCTGAAATTCAGAGTTCCGGCTGAAATTCAAATTCAGCCGGGAATCGTGCACAAGAGCATCTTTCCGTGTGAAACCCTCACGAAGCGCGCCGAAACCACGCACACCAACGTTTCAACGCGTACGAGTGCGCAGATATACATCCATCCAGGGACCCGCAACCCGGGTTTAACGCACGTAATACCTCCTATTACACCCACCCACCGCTGCAGTGGCGGCCATTCGAGCGCCGAGGCATCCATCCCTCCGTCCGCATCACTATATCCCGATTCCCTCCTCCCGATTTCTCCTCCTCTCCCATTCCCGGAGGAGGCGGAACGTGGATCAGAACTTCCGGCCCACGCGCGTCGAGCTGAGCGAAAGAGGGCCTCTCATTGGCTGTCGCCATGACGACCGCGCAGTCCTCGGCACGTTCGCGCTCACCCTCCGCGACTTTCCCGAAAGGCAGCCCCGAAAACCGTGTTGTAATCCGCGCGCCCTTCCTTTCCCTTCATCGCCGGCGTCGGCCCGTGTCTTGCCGTATTGATTGGCCGACCTCCGTTTGTTCGCTCTTTAGACATCATCATCATAACTCCGGGACAGAGTGAAAGGGAAACGTGGAAGGCTGAAGCACAAACACGCGTACAAAGACCCGCAAGAGGGGAAGAAAGAACCCACTCTTCCCTAAAAGGGAGAAATTATTTTTTTTTATATGTTTTCTGGGTGCTGCGGTTTGGTTGGGAAACTTTACCCTCCGCTCTTCCCTTTCACTTTCTCTCCATCTTTCCTAGCACTAGGCGCGACAAAATATTTTCCAAGAGATGACAATCCGCGATTGCAGCAGCATCGGTTTCGGAGGGCTTTTTTGTCGTTTTTTTCCCTTTTGTTTGGTGTTTGCGTTTTCCCCGTTCCCTTCGGCCGAGAAGCGGCGGCGACATCGGCCGCCTCCTCCCTCCCCATCTCGTCGGCTTCGGCGCTGCGGCGCCGCCGATCGCCCTCTCGCCGCGCTGCCCGCTGAGTTGGACCGCACGGCCAGGAAGGAAGGTCTTGCGGTGAAACCGACCGTCACGGTTAAGGTTCGACTTCCTCCGCTCGACGACGACGCTCGTCGTCGCCTCCGCTCTGTTTTGCGCGATGTTGTACGCCGCTGCGGCCGGTAAGGCGAGCCTCCCTTCTGTCTGCCTGTTGTCTTTTGATTGGAACCGTTTCCTTTGTGTCGCGGGTCGCCTCCCGGACCCTATCCGGTGCCTTTTTACGCCGTGTTTTTTAAGGAAGGAAGTGATTAGGGCGCGGTCGCCTCCATTCCGCGGCACCTGTTGCCGTTATCCGGTAAAACTGCAGAGACTGTGAGTTTGGTTTTAGGGAATCGCGATCTACTCATATTCAAAATGGAAAAGCTTATTATGGTCGGTATTATCTATCGGAGTATTTTACTTTAATTTATCAAATAGATCTACCTCTATTTTCGTATTTTCTTTTGGCATACCCGACCTCGAAATTCGTTTATTATTCTAAATGCACTAGTACGTGAAATGTACATTTAATTTTGCTTTGTTCTGCGGACGGGGAACTTTTTTGTTGCGGATGTAATTTCCGTTGTCAGTGCACGATTCGGGCACGCCAGTTAAACAGGTGCTTGGCGATGATTGATAGATTTCGTCGACTAGACTCCATTTTGTGCCTTACTTTATTCCTTTAATTCCCCAAAAAGCGATGTTGGAATGTTTTTTTTACGAAACTGAACAAGTCCGCTTATTTATTTTTATTTGTTTATTTATTTTATTTACTAGCGATAACCTAAAACCCTCCGCACGAAATTTTTTTTTTGGGGCATGGTGCCTAAATCATTTTGTCTCCTTAATCTATGGCTCACAATTCTACCACACGTTCAATACATAACCGTTTCTGCACATGCCACATGTGTAGAATCGCAATTACTTTTCCTCGAATATCCTAGTATTATCAATTGAACGGAACGGCGGAGAGCCAACTCAAGTTTGTTTCGTGCATCCCCCCTCAACCTTCTCAATCCGCTCATTCGCGCTATCTGTGCGACTTAACTTTAGGAGAACATAACGGAGCAATATACATTTTATTGACCTTACCGACGCAATACGTTCCCAAAATTCTGTTAATTACCGCATTACTCAACTGTCATTTTATTGATCTGTCGGTGCCTATGCCGAATCAAAGCGGCCATTGAGGTAATAACGATCGCAAACACTTCCCTGGAGGTTTAGATTTCCGACTTTAGACGTGCGTAGCCGTTCGTTGGACTATAGACCAACACAGTGTTCACAAACAAATCCGCTTTGCCCACACCAGGTGTGAGCATTGCGTGTCCGAAGAAACCAAGTGTGGGAGGAGGGAAGCGTTTGCGCATGCTCAGTACCGTGATGTGACTTCAGTAAGTTGAGTTGGTCTATACTTATATAATCCGTCTTGTAGTAAAAAGCTCCTTTTTTGTCGTTAATTTGTTGGAAAGAGTTACATTTGTCTCCCTAAAAATTAGTCAACGACAAAGGTTTAGAAGGCGCGCCGTATAGTTAGCGACAACACGCAAGTTTCCACAACTCCTCGGTGGTGCGATGGCACGTCTCCCATTGGATACGGTGTTCGTTCAGATCAGACCCCATACTCCGAGGCCCTCCGCAAATCCGGCTGGTCATCGAGTTCACCCGGCAATGGAGGCTACGACCATCAGACTTCAGTTTCATCCTGTGAGTGTGGCACCTCCTCCTTCCTCCTGCCCCCTCAGTCTAGAGCCGGACATTGAAAGGGCATTGGCATTCATTCACTCGAGGCGGTGGCGTGCCAACGAATGATCTTCGTTTGTCTAATACTGTATCTGCGCTGATATAAATATGTCGGAGGCAAGAGAATTCAATCACATTCGGTTCTTGAATTCTGTCATTAGAACTGATTGTTTCGGTTGAGCGAAAGCGGGCTTAAAATTACCTCGCACTGCCATCACTAGGGGCATATGTGGCGCTGTTGATGCCGTGTTATACTCATTGTGCGATTGTATCTCTATGTACGGCTCTTTCTCAACCAATTATTCTTTTTCTTTATCTGGCTTATATTTATCATTTCCTATTTTTCTCTTTCCCACTTCTTTACGACGATTCTTGCGCGTGCTTTGCCACACTGACACTCCTCTTGTGGGTGAGCAGAACCCGAGGAGTGACTTTCACGTTTTCTCATTTCGAATGAGCTTTCTAATGCGAAAACGAGCTCGGTTGAAGACAATTCTTATCATAATTTTGGGGGGTGTTACGGCGCGGACTTGAGAACAAATCATTTTCTAAATGACGGAATGCAAGAGCCTACGTCGAAAGTTCTACTCCTGACTGACGCGATGTTTTATTATGTGCCATAAGTCTCGTCATTTATACGTCTACGTTTTTTTTGTTGGCGGCTAGAGGACTCTGCAATTACTTCCTATCAAACAATGATTGAATAACAGCAATCGGAGAGTGTAACTTGTAGCGTAGCTTTTCTGAGAGCTTTGAGCAACACTACGCTACATTTGTGGTTCCTTCTAAAGTACTTCCACAAACGACTAGCTCTGCCTTCGGTGATTAGTAACTGCACTCCGATACCTACCCGCTCGTTTTCCACACATGTTTCGGCTGCTGTGTTATTGTTATTGTTATCACACATGTAACAATTCATGCGGATGCCTAAGCAATTGCTATACAGATTTGCGGTGAACGGCTCAATATATTTTGATAGCAATACGAATGTCAAGAAATGTTTAATTCCGTTATTCATCGCTCGATTGCATCTAAAATGAAAGGGGTGCGATGAGGTGCGATTCCAATGGGGGTTTTGAGGATATGGTGGCTCCAAATTTTGTCTGGCCCAGTCCGGTCGTTTCGAGTGGTGCCACATGGCTCCTCACAAGGTGACATGGATAATCAGGGCGTTCTGATTATTTTGTTCTGAATATTTTTGTTAAATATTTCCGCCATTGCTTTTGCACGGGTAAATATCGAGAATTAGCAGTGGCATATACACTACGCATCTCTTCGAAATACTATAGAGACTTTCTCTCCTTATAATTTTAATCGTTTTTATCTGAAGCCCTTTTTGCATTCTAAATATCAATTGTTTTATTTTTTATTGTTGAACATTGAGTGTAAAATATTTTAATGTTTCCCATTTTTGTCTTATTTTCTAAACAATTTCACGATTATTATACATTTTGTTTACAATAGCTATACGGAAACGGGAGGTTAGTCGCAGCTGATCGGCGGAAAAATGTTTTATTTGTTAAATAAATGTTAAAGTGGAAATAATCCTTCTGGAAGCCTACGTTTCGCTATATGCTTTGCTTTTACAGGGTCTGCAAGATATTAAAAGTGTTGCGTCTAAAGTTAAAAACAACGTAACGCGGTGACCAAGGAAAGTACGCCCGCGATAGTTTAAGATATTACGCGAAACGAAATACCCAGGTTCCACATAGATATTGACATAAGAGTAATACCAGATAGGCCGCGATGTAATCAACCATGCGAGCATTTCGAATACGACTATATGATCTAACCTAGAAATCACGCGTTAGTTCACTATTTTGGAAAGGTGTGGCCACTACTGCCGACATCGGAAAGTCGTTAACCTTGACTTATATTCCTTCATTAGAGTTCACTCGCAGCAAGTTTCACTATATGATGATAAGATGAAGCAGTGGCGTCACAAAGGGGGGAGACCGCCCCGGGTGCAGCGCTCAGGGGGGTGTCGCGGCGGGCATGGGGGGGGTCTCGGGTCTTGGCGAGCTGCCGCCCCGGGTGCCGCTGACCCTGGGGACGCGACTGAGACGAGGCAACTGTGAGCAGTCAAATGATACTACCCAAGCAAACGCTGACCCTTCTCTTGGCATATTTTGGTTGCTGCTGCGCACTGATACGTGGTCCTGCATTGATGCCGAGTTACATGCTTTTTTTGTAGACTCTATTGCTATAGACTCGGAAAGCATAATATGACGCCAATGCCATTACGCCTTACTTATTAGTTTTTTTTTTCTTTCTATTCTTATGCATTCAAGTGCTCTAAGCAAGAATAGTTGTGACTGCTATAGGTCTTTACATGGCCGACTCTACGTTACATGATATTTGTTTGCTCTTAATATTCTATCACACTCGACAGGCCTATAGTTTTGAACATCATTATCGTAATCGCGGCTTTCACGAGAGAAAAGGGTTATTTTTTATTGCTACGCTATTTGAACCCGGAGCGTTTCAGTTTCAGTTGCGCTTGCAACAACTGAGCATTTTAGTAAACCATTGATTATCTCAAAGACGACCGGAAATCTGGTAATGACAGCATTATGCGAACTTCACTGTTAGTATCTGGCCAAGAGGAAACCTATCAATGCGACGTCTATGCCGAGTGCGCTTTATCAGCCTCGTTTGTTTCGTGTATACGTTTCTTTAAAGAAAGGTGTGTCATTTATTTTGCCGAGTACAGTTAAAGTAATTGCGTGGCTCCTATACCAATGCGTTGGGGTATATATAAAAAAAAAAGGAGGTGACATACGCAGTTACCGCTACTCCTGACGCTGTCAGTGAAATGGACGAGCGCAGATGACCTCAGAACATTTTGCTGTTTATTAGAACCGTCGGTGTCAGCAAGATTCCCTGTTACACACGACCTATTTGCGTGCCGGTTGGTCGAGTGCATGTCGCTTCGCATGAGTCGCATCTCAGCTTCCCATGTGCAGAATTGTCGTGGAATGCAGAATCCCTGCTCAGTTTGTCAACCCAACGAAACCTACAGCGGCTATCGAAATGATTAGTGACTCTACGCTCGATGACGGAGAGGACGGATACACCTGGCTCGGCCACACGAATCACGCATTACTGCATCTCAGTTCACTTACGCTTTTGCGTCCTTCAATCAGGGCTTTACTCTTTCTTACATGAAAAACAAACGAGCAGAGGGGCATGGTTGATATAATGTTTCATAGGCGCAGCTCTTGTTGAAGCGTCAAAGCAAGCATGGAACGTATTCATGTGCGGTTAAAATTCGTATCACACGTAGCGACGTTTTGCAAAAACGTGCCTGCATTTGTGCAATACGGCACAAGCATCACCAGCATTGCACCTGTAAAAGGGAACGAGGATGATGATGGCGGTGGTGATGGTGATATCTGTGCAGCGTAGCCTCTGTGTGGTGTTGCATACGTACGTGACTCACAATATGTATACTTACGTTGTTACTTGCATTCGTGATAAAAAAAACAGAGCTTGCTGTAAAAAAAATTATCCGCTTCTTTTATCTTTTTTGTGTCAAATATTTGGTGAAGAATAAAAACGGACCATTTAGTATTTTTTATGTTCTATGAACACTTACCTTCCCTCGTACAAAAAAAAAACAATAAAACAAAATAGAACTCCAGAGAATTTATTACCTCATTTAAATGATGGCCCGGTTGCAAGCTTCAAAAAGCACGCTAAGTTGATATACCTAACTGGGGGCTATCTTTCGTGACTAAAGATTTCGTTTGACGATGTGAAATGAGCGTAGTGAATGGAATATTCGCGGCATGGTGCCATGAGCTCAACATCAACGCGCGTTGTTTCTACGGCCTACAAATGCACTCGTGCATAGGTGTTAGTGAATGTCGGAAACTTCAAACAAAATTGTGGTGGGATTTGTTTTCCTTGTTTCTTTAGCGTGGATCAGGCTGGTGTTACGTTGCGTGAACAAGAGACGTTCATCTGGCCTCTTTTATGTTTTCATAGCCGCCTGGTCTTAGTGCTGTGTCACCCGGCAATCGAAACCGCGAAGAAGCCTTGCGTGTTCGACGAGGCTGGCAGTTAATGGGCGCTGTTTTATTTATTTGATCTTCCTTGCTTTACTCATTTTTTTGTTACGGCGCTTTGCAGGCTTCGGCGCTCAGTCCCTCACGGCTTCGAGCAAATCTGATCCCCAGTCCCCACAAAGGACTTCAACACCTGGTACGTCTGTCACCAGTTTCGCTATGACTTTTTTATGCGTATTCATACGGCTTATTCAATAGTATGGTTTGGATCCCCTGCTTTTAGTGTCTTTGCTGCACGATTACATTTACCCGTGCTCAGAAACTGTTTAGTTTTTATTTAGATTATTTGTTTTCTAACCATGCCGAAACCAACATTTTTGTTGCACGAAAACAAGTCTTTACCCTTTTTGTTTTTTGCGCGTCAACTATAATTAGAAGTAATTTTTTTTTTGTCATCCTGTAGATGAACTTAGCGAATTCATGAAGCTCATATGTTCAGGTGTTGAACTTGTGTTGCTTAGCACAATAGGCTTTGCTTACGTGTGCGCCGTTGAAACAATAAAGTTGGTTAAAAAGGTGTACGTTTATCACTGTTGTCTGGGACAGTGCACACTGGAAAGGAACTAAAGCACATTTCATATTAGACAACAATTAATTTACCATAGCTGGTAATTTTTTTTAAATAATATTTAAATAACTCTAAGTTTACTTCGTAGGAACAGTAACAGTGTCATTGCAAATTTGTTCTAACTTTATTTAATTACGAGATATTCATGCCGCATGCCCGTGGTACAAGTCGGGGAGATACTAAAAAAACGTCTTGTGTAGTGCACACACCTTAAGTGCCCTTGTTTTACTTCTGTGCGAAACATGCTTTGAACAGATGAGATACACCAGTAGTTAATATTAAATTATATATGCCCACCAAAGTTATTCTATGGTGCGTAAGGTTTCTTTCTATCTTTCCGTCATGAAAGCGAACTGCATTATAATTTTCGTTTGTAACCGAAACATGATCACGCGAAATATAATGTTGCCTTAAGTTCACGCTATTAGCAGTAAAGGATGTAGCCAGCATGTGTGTGTTAATGTTGTCAGGAGTTAATGACATTTGCAGTAAATAGTGTATCCAGCATGTAAATGCTAATGTTGTCGGGAGTTAATGCTATTAGCAATAAAGGACGTAGCCAGCATCATTTCGGTGACATAAGTGTCTCAGGTATATATCATTTGTAGAGTCGCGGTTAAAGACATGGCTTGTTGTTTAACATTGCCATGTGGGTTCTTTGTTCCAGCAGTCTTGGGAGAACTGAACGCCTAATCCCGTCAACCTGAATTATATCTAAATCAGACCTAATTCACCGTGATGCACCGCGCGTTTAAATCTCCCAAGACAGTTGGAACGACGAAAACAGATACTATTTCATTTAGATGTCGGTCACAGATGGGGACATTTAGCTCGATTTTTCTCATGGACAGCTACTTACAATTTCTAGTATCTGCACTGTGTATGTGATACATAAGACCATATGTATTCTGCATGTTTACTTTTTGTTGAACAAATCTTAGTATCTAATTCTGTATTTCTTGTTTGTTTCAGACTCCTTTCAAATGTTCCGGGCAGCAAGCGCGCGGTTTGCTTCTCAAGGTGCGTAGATAGCCGCTCTCTCTCTTGCTTCCTGTCTTATTAGGAATTTATTCTTGTGTTTTTTGTTTCCTTTTTTGTGTCTTTGAACATAGTAATCCGATAGCGAAGTGCAAGTTTAAAAAAATGTCGAAGAGAATAGCTTTGATATTACCCTGCTTTTTTTCTTTTTAGTTGGCTTTTGTTTCGTATAAACTTGCCCGTGTTCTTTTTGTTTTTTTTATTTTGAGATACAAAAAAAATTAGAATATATGGGACGGATGTTTGCTTATAAAATGGCTAAAACTGAATGTAGAGACTGGCTGAGCTGTCGTCCCATCCGCATCATCTACCATCTTCTGATGCGAATTGTCTATGGCGGCTGCCGGGGATAGAGAGTATCATTTTGTCGAATACGTTTGCGTGTAATGGGAAAGGCTGCTGATTTAAGCGACTTTGACAAAGATGATGTCAAAATCACTGTTCACCAGTTTGATGTCAAGATCCCTGTTCACCAGTTACAATCATTTGTAGCTTGTCTTCCCCAACGGAACCGGAATCTTCCAACAGTACAACGCTCAATGTCACTAGGCCAGAATTGTGCTACAGTGGATTGAAGAGCAGGATGTTGAATTCCAGTTGATGCTCTGGCCACATAACTCGTCAGATATAAGTCCTATTGAGCATATCTGGGATGTGATGTGGCGCCAGTTTGGAGCTCACAAAACTATCTCCTCGTAATCTGCAAGAATCGGGCGACCTGAGCTTACAAATCTGGTACAATCTTATTCAAGACACTAACCAAGGACTAGTAGAATTCTTGCCAAGATGTTTTGCAACTGTTTTGCGTGCCAAAGGAGAATGAACGCGATATGAAGTGGGTGGTCATAGTGTTTTGGATGATCTTTTCCGTTTACTTTGTGCACTGCCAAAGCTGTTTTTTTTTTTTTTAATTTCGTGACAATTAAACGTTTTCATTTCTACCAGGGAAATTAAATTAGGCATAACTCACTAGATTAACTTTCTTGTGTGTTTTGGGGTCAATACATGTAAATACGAGCTCTGCCCTTGAATGCAGTGCAACACAAGGCTTCTGTGCGGCCAACCAAGACCCTGAAACCAATGTAGTTAAACGTGCTGCATATTGTTGAACTTTACACGCTAAACTTACGCTCCTTTACACAATTAGAAGAACTTTTCGATCAACAAGTTTTAGATTGGGTCCCCTAATTTGTTCACCCGTTGTGAAGCCTAGATCCAGCCAGCATTGTAATCTCGGTCTGTATTGAATCTCCTACCATTGCGCTTTGTTTCCTCATGCTAACTGGCTGAAGGCTGGCCACGGTTCTAGAGTCAGCACCTGCAGTCTTTTCTTTTTTGGCAAGTTGCTCGGTTTCACTGTTCATTATTGCACCTAAAGTCGATTAAAATATCAATAGTGTAATATATATTTGGTCGCGATAGGTACACAGGAAGCGGTTTCTTCAATTCGAAGCTTGATATACGAGACTATTTGTGAAATTCACCCGACATTGATTAGCGGCAGATGTTTTTCGTTTCCCGAAAAACAAAAAACAAAAAAAAGAAAGAACCCGCGACTACCTCCCTCGGTGCTGACAGATTGCCGAGCGACCTTCCGGACTCTTGCGAACTCCCTCTCTAGCATTTCCGACTCGCAGCACTCCGGTCACACACCGCTGCTCGCGTTCCCTATCGGCCCGTGTAAGCAAGCCCAAACGCCGCCGAGCAAAGTCTGCCGCTCCGGAAGCACACGAGCGAGCGCGGACCCGGTCTCTCGACCTCCGCTCTTTAAAAGGCCCTTCAGCCCACTTTTAAGCTCTACTTTACACACATTCCGCCTTCTCTCTCTCTCTCGCTTTCGATCCGGCGCTTCAGCTGTTGTTTCTTTTATCGCGGTGAGCGCATACGACGTCACTCACGTACGTACACACACACACGCACCCGCGCCCACGGGCCGTAAAAAGCCAGGCCCGCGCAATATTTACATATCATCGCGGTCCCATTAAGGGCCCGCTCGGCGTGTCTCCCCTCCCCGGTTCGGTCGCATATCGCTCGCTCGCCGCGTCGAGAGGGCCCTGGTAACGTCAACGCGGCGTGCCGGCACCCGGGGAGGAACCCGACCGGTTGATTTTCACGGGCTCAATCTGGAACGTTAGTCACGGCTTTGTTGGCGCTCGAGGAGCCACGAAACCGATGGCCCGCCGCGGTCTCCTTCCCGTAGCTGCGCCAGCGGAGCAGGGGAGCCTCGCCGCTGCGGGCTGAAGCTTCTCTACCCTTATGCATACACGCGGACAGACTCACACACAGGGCGAGCTGCGTTATACTTCCTTCACCCCTGCGCTGACACCGCGGTGGAAGCTATACGCGCTTGTCGAACCAATCAACCGCGCCAATTTCGTCCCCTGGCCCCCTCCTTGCGCGTTGGAATGAGGCTGGAGCGTGATCACGTGAGAGATAGATGTGCGATTGGTTCAACGAGGACGTGGCTTCCATCGCACTGTCAGCTTCGGGGTGACCGGATCATAGAAGGGGGGACTCTGATCGCCTCCCTCCCTCCCGATCCATCTTTCCCCCCCACAACGCAGTTTGGGCTGTCGTTCGGCAGTTTCGGGACGCCCTCGCGTTGACACAACGCTTATCGCGATTAGGACGTCAGTTCCGCGCGCGCCCGCCTCCCGTTACCCCCGCCGCGTTTGATATCGAGCCGGCGGATGAATGGGTGTCGCCAGTGAGGGACGAGGAGGCGCCGTGCATTGGCTGTAGCTGTTGTTCCATCTCGGGTAGTCGGTTTATAGTCTTTTCGGGAACCCTTCGTTCGTATACGAGCCCGGAGGAACTTACTAACAACTTCTGCACGAGCGGTCGATTCCGCGCGCATTGATCTTGACTCGTTCGCGCCTCGTTAGGCCTGTTCGTGGCATTATATATACCAGGCGTCATAAAGTATCGAAAGTGTGAAACTGTCCAGGATTCCGCGCAAGCTAACCGCAGTTTGACGACTTGGGCGTAGCTACGAAAAAGTTGTTAAGCAAAATACACCGAAAACTTGAGTTTGCTTGCGCTGATGTTTTTAACAAAGGTGTGTCGATGCGCTAGCCGCGCGCAGCAGACTATAAAGCGCACGCGCTCGCTTCTGCTGCGATCAAGAAGGGATTATAATTTCTCCGAACCCTTCGCATGTAGGAAAACATTGATTTCGAGAAACTGCATCCTGTCATGTATCCTTCTTCACAAGTCTGATGTGTCTGATGACTTCGCTGGTGTTAACCCTGGAGCAGCATCCATGTAAATTTGTACGGAGATGTATTAACCAAATTCACAAAAGAGGAGGAAAAATAGCGCCGACAAACAAAACTTTTGTGGCATCTGAAAGTGCTTACATCACAGTCGCTAAAGCAAACGAAGTATAATCATTTCCTTAACTCACAAGTATCGCTGTGGCCACCAATGATGAAACGGGCATGGTACAGCCTGCGTTTTGTTAGTGCCTCGAAAAATAAATAGTTGGCGACAACCTTTTTAATCTGATATTTAACCGGCTGAGTTTGCGTATCTCACGCTGTGCAGTTATGATCAATTAAATTGTATTAGAATTATCTCGTATAAGATAATTCTAATCTCTATTCTTTAAATCTAGCCCTGTTGGCGTAGAGATGCCAACCTAGATATGTCAGCAAACTTTAGGAAACTGTAGTACATACCTCGGCATTCTCACTCATGAGTGCGATCACTCACGATCACTCACGCTCACCGTAAGATGTGAGGTGATCGTGAGTGAGGCCGCGAGTCTCGAAAAATTGTGAGTGTGAGTGTGAGTGTGAGTCCTGAGAACTGACGAGCGTGAGTCTGACCGTGAGTGTGATCGCGAGTTCTGGGAACTAATGAGTGTGAGTGCGAGTGTAAGCCCTGCGAACTCATGAGCGTGAGTTTGATCGTGAGTGTGATTGTAAGTTCTTAAAACTCTTGAGTGTGAGTGTGAGCTTGAGCGCTAAGTCAAGTACTCATGAGTGAGTTTTGAGGTCTCTTGAGTGTGATTGTGAGTTTCGAGGCTCATGAGCATGAGCCTGAATCAAGACGCGAGTCTTAGAATGGATATGAGTCCGGTGATCGCATTAGTCTGCGTGATTACGTGAGCCTGAGGACCATGGCCATGATGAGTCGCGGTGAGCGCTGGTATTAGCTGGGTTGGTCACGTGAGCTCCCGGGCCGTCTGAGCAGTCTTAGTGGGCGAGGAACCTCTCGCTTCGCAACTACTGCGTGGGGTTCAGGCCTTCAGGGTTGGTTTGGGTGTCGCTCGCCTGCTCCTTCGCCATGTAAGCGCACCGGTTCCTGTGGAGGGCGGAGGAGGGGGAGAGGTGCTTGTTCTTGCAGGCTCCTCTTTGCCAGCGCCCTCCGCAATCTCTCAACCAGCTGTAGAGGGCAGAGGGGGTATGGGGGAGGGGGGGGGGGGGGGGGGGGTTGCTTTCGTCTCTCCTCGGCGTTCGCTCTTCGCTTCCCGGCAGACGGCGAGACGCCAACGGACTGACGGCGCCTCGAGGCGGCGCGGTAACGTCGGAGTTGGGCAAGCGCTCCTCTCTCTGTGGCATGGAAAGGCTCATGTGGACTTCGGCTCCTGTTGTCAAGTTGGTGTCAGTGGGCACAGAATTGTATGATTGCGTCAACTATAACGTTCGCTCGGCTGCAATAAAATTAAATGACTCGCATGGTCCTCATCAGCACCCGGAATTTTATTTTTCCGCGCAACTCAACGTACCTTTCGCAAATGAGTCATAACTCAGGAAGTGTAACAAAGGCGGTGTCATGATCGATCGAAGCTTCGAGTGAGGTCTTTGACATTGCGCGATATCAAGCTTTTAAGTGTCGTTTGGGGCAAGATGGCGCAAGTGCATGATAGCCAGCCGGCAATGGCCAGGCGGCGCCACGAGAGTGCTGCATTCAGCGCCACAAGCGGAGGTGTGTGTGTTAATGGGTCGGCCAGTCTGCCCGTCGGGCCGTGGCGAGCGGCGGCGACTCCGATTTCAGCAGTCCCCGTGTGCACGTGCGCGCCATGTCCCTGTTTATTTTATGCGGTTTTTTCAGACCATCGGGAGCCCTGATAGGTCGAAGTGTTTAGAGCATAATCTGGAGTTGTCATTTGGACACCAGTTTGAACTGTCTCGGTGCACTTGCGGGGTCGCTCTATAATAATCGCCGCCCGATCGGTCTGTGCTTCGCTCGTCTCCCAGGAAGTGACACAACACAACGAGAAGGCAGCGAATGGGTTTACTGTACTTTCCGGTTGCCCGTCTTCGAGAGCCGGCAGTCCGGACCCGCCGACCCTTGTTGTCACCTGTCGTTCATAGCTCGCAGTCACAGTCCGTGTTCACGCCTGCGGATCGTCCTTCCCACGCACTGCGTACGCTAGCTGTTCCGGGCTATCACAGCCCGAGTTTCGCTGCGGAACCAATCCTGGACCGTCATGGCCGAGGCCTACAAGGCCAGGCTCGCCGTTTCCGCCGGTCCTGATCAGAAGTTTGCTGGATCGACATGAGCCGGACCAGCCAGAACGGCTCTATCGTTCCTGCCCGGCTCCAGCCTCGTGCAGCAGGCTCTTCCTCTTTCCTCGCCGGCTGGCCCCTGGCCCCCGCTCGCGCCTCGCTCGACCGTCCTCTTCTCCCGACGCCCCCACGACACTAGAATAAAATGTGGGCAATTAGAACCAAACTCTGCGTGCTAGAGAACAGTGCACAAGCCTGGTGTAAAAAGGCGACAGGCAAAAAAGTGTGCGTGTGAGAATGATATTCACGCTTCGCACGAGCTTTTCCTAGAAAAACAAAATTTTGCATCCTGTTTTCTTCACGCCGTCACATTTGTTACCAGACTCAGCATTAAATTTGGTAGCCAAAACAAACAAAAATTTGTTCTACGAAAATCCACTATTTGAAAACTTGCATGCTTAAAAGGTTTTGGTTGCGACCGCGCGTGCCGAACGGCGCGCGCGGTCGCAACCAAATGCACGTCTAAAACGGGAGGCACTCACTTGATCGAATGACGTTTTAGCGAACGCCCACGTTTGATCGAATGACACTTTAGCGAATAGTCGGACGCCGCGAAGCGGCGTTTTCGGGTGGGCCAAGTGAGTTCATATTTTTGTAATGAGTTGCCGCAGACTGTCGCCGCGAAGCGGCGTAAAGCGCAGCGCGACGGATGGGTTAACGCGCGCCCCCGTTATTCGCTAAAACGACCATTCGCTCAAATGTCGCCGTTCGCTAAAATGTCATTCGCTCTTGTGATATGGACCCGTCTAAAACTACGAGTGCCGGAACAGGTCGAAGGGCATCTCGCTTGAAGACCTGATCGCCTGATTCTCGACGTCAAAGCGAAGCAACAATCGGCCCGATTTTTTCTACTGTATTTCTCTAAATGGCTGTCTCAGAGACTCGTAAAACAACTAGTATAAATACGTTATTTTGCAAAAGGAGTCCGTCAGACCACTTTCCAAGCCTGCACATCTATTTTCGTTCACTTCAACAATTAATGTAAAATTCACTTACTTGATGTATCGCACTCCAGTAATCCACTTTGTCGCCGTGTCGCTTCCCAAGATCTCAAAGGGAAGCGGTAAAGTTTGACGCTTGGGTAACCTTCGCGACTGTGGCAGTCTTTCACGCTGCAGTAGCGGCGTTTATTTTTGGGAGAAACTCTGGGCTTAGGGGAGATGTCACAGGAACCCGGAAAGGTCATAGAGACTTGAAGTTGAGACTTATTTTTATGAAAAAAAAAAAACAGTTTCAAAAAGGCTCACGCCGATCCAAAGTGCCACGTTCACACGTGGTTTCTAAGTGCGCCCGCCCGCAGTTCTCGCGACCTGAGCCGTCCTGGACTACCCAATTTGTTTTATTTTTCAGTCGCTAGATGGCGCAACGTGTAGTTCCAAGCTGCATTGCTGGATGCCTATGGGCACACTTAGCAAACTGTGGAAGTTACGACTCAGTGGGCGAATTAGCGCGTCTGGAATGGACGCCTGTGAGTTAGAGCATCTAGAATGGACCATAGAGTTATTATAATGTACGCTAGAGGTTCAACTGGCGCTAGTGTCTATGCGACTTCCGGGAGGCAAATTGAAGCAGACAGCAACCAGTCTACTTTTGCGGTGCTCCTGTGCATTCCTATGGGAAAACGCGCGTGCATTTTGTCTCTTCGCCGGAAAATAACATGAATAACTTTTATTATTTCGGTTGTACCGGATAGTATGTACATTTATTAATATTGTAAAAGTGTAATTGCTTTAATTACAGCATTTTTCATTACCACTGAACGATGTTAAGCTTCGCTATATTTCAGGCCCAAACCTATGTTTCATGACAGGTATGTAAAAAGAAGCGACGATTCTAAGCAAACTAACGATCGAAAATAATGTAGAGTGTGTTCAAGGTTCGCTAGCAATGCGGTGGCGCTTATATATTGCTAATATGCCCATCCGGTCACTCTATGAAAATCACTCCGTCGTGCATCTTTACGACGGTTAAACAACATTCGAATGTAAGAAATAAAGTACGTGGACTGCGAAAGGTATGCCTTTTTATTATCTCCTATGCCGGGCAGTTTTTATCGGGCACCTGTTTTCCGCCTTTTCCTTATTTGCAAATATTTAGAGCGTGCGGTTGATGATTTGAACCCAGAACATGCATCTTTGCACATATTCGTGAGCAGAAAGAATAAAGCAGTACTCATTTATTGCAGATCTGACTATATTACGTGGCTTTCAATTTATTTTGATCGTCTGCATTCACAGGACGTATACTTATCCAGTGGTACTGCGTAGTTCTTGCCGTCTCTTTTGGTTTTCCACTTGTCCTTCGTTTGTTTGGCACGTATAACCCCCCTGCTGAAAGCGCCGACGCCGTGTTCGCGCTAACAGTGTCCGACAGTGCACATAAATACACGTACAAAGCGGTTTAAGCACCGTTTTTCATGCCACACATTTCAAATAAAAACACAGTAACTGACCAATTATATCGTCTGCGTAACTGAGAAATGTTCGAATGTGCCCAGTACGTACGAATTGTTTGTGATATTTTCTCTTATAATCAAGTACAGAGAGAAAATGCACTCGCTTTTTTCCATAGAAATGCATTACCGGAAGTCAATTTCGGACTGGTTGCTGTCTGCTTCAATTTGCAGCAGCACACTAGCGCCAGTTGAACCTCTAGCGTACATTATAATAACTCTATGGAATGGACGCCTGTGAGACGCTGTCACTAGTTTCACTCCAATAAATCTACCGGCTCATCGGTATTCGTAAAATTCGCCGTGTGCCGTTTGCCTTCGATGACGGAGGCGCGCGGTGGCCGCAACGTCGCGGCGCCTGCCGCACGGCCACGGCCACGGCCGGGTTGCCGGCGCGCCGGCTGGACGCGACTCCGAGGCGCCGATTGCCCGGGCTTCTCGGGCTTCGTGCATGACGCTGTGCTCCCCTTGGCCGTTGTTAACTCATGTTTCTGTTTTAAGTTATTATGGCCGAATGCGTAAATACTCAGAGTGAGGCAAGAATTTCTTGTAAAACAAAAATAATATATCTGATAACCAACTTTTTACAATTCAATTCTGAAGCACTTCTCATCGTTGGAAGGCATATGACACATATCGCGATGATTCAAGCCCGTAATGAATTTTTACAATGGTGTAGCAAAGGGGAAGATTGATCAGCGGGTCTTTGAAGCGCGCTACTGCGTTGAATGAACACTTGTTAACCGAGCGACAGAGAATCTGTCTCGAACCGATGGTTACAGAAAGGCCGCGGGTTTGATAATTATGAAACATAAATTATAATATCTCTTGTGAATGTGCAACTAAATGACTAGAGAAACCGTTTGTCATCATTTCCGCGAGTTACGAAAAAAAAAAATACCAGTCAACTTCAACTTCCCGAATATGCTGCTAATTTCCGGGAACTAAATGCGCGAAACAATGCTGAATATCGTATTTAAAAACACCGCCAAGTTCGATTTTGATAGGGGCGGTCATTGTGCCCGGGAAGACACATTCGATATGTTTTTTTACATTTAGAATAGGATTCAGGCAATGTTGACAATGTCATAACCTGTACTGACGTTTGTGTGACGAACAAATCACTTAATACACCGCTATTATTCCTACCCGTGGCGACACCTCGAAAAGGCGAGAAGACCGATTTTCCGTGACGTTCAAGCGTACCATCAGAGTAGGCTCGTAAAGGCCGGTTCACACATCTGCGTTCCGAGCTGGAGGAACGACAGAAACGACACTAACGACATGACACCGGGACAACCGTGACACATGATTGCTTGATAAAGCTGCTCATTGCATTATCTGTCACGTTCTGTAATAAGAACATAATCATGTCGGCGTCATGTCGTTCGTGTTGTTTTTGTCGTTTCTATCGCTCGAAACGCAGATGTGTGAACCGGGCTTGGGATAATAGACCGACCTCACCGACAGTTTCGCAACGCCTTCTCTGTCGCTATGGTGGTCTTTCCGCACGAGGGTAAACGCCACTTTGCGCGTGTCGATCACGAGCCGTCTCGTGCACTACCGCTGCCTCCTGTGAAGTACAACTGTGGCTGCGTCAGGCACGCTCCAGGCAGTTGGTAAGATCGGTCTATTGGTCAAAGCGAACGGCGCGCTCTCGTTTTCTTTCTTTGTCGGGGGGTGTTTACAGATATTGCGTTTTCCGGACTGATAACAATAAACTATTGATATGTTGGGCCTGAAATATTCATTAAATTACACACGGATAACCACTATATAAATAGGATTACGCTTCCAGCGAGAGCTCGCGCACGCAGAATCGGTCAGCTGCCCTATGGCAAAGAAGACGACGTAGACGATTGAGGAGTTTCAGCGATGGTGTCACCGCCCAGGCGGCCGGTCGCCGAAAGAGAAAGAGGGGTATAGGTTCGCTGGGCGTTGGCTTTGTGTAAATGCGTTGGCCGCGAACGTAGGCTTAATAATTTCGGCTACAAGAATATTACGTGGCACTAGTGTTCCGGTACGAGCAACAGAGCTGACACGATCTGCTACGACTAGCTACGACCACCCGCCGCAGCGATGCAGGCGTCGAAGGAGCGCAACCTGTGTGCTGCGCAGTCAGTCGCCGTCGTCCGACGCAGCTCGTTTGGCATTCAGGGCTTTCCGCCCCGGGTTCTTCGCTTGTACTTGAAACCGAGTTTTATTTCCTGTGCTTGTGTATGTGCACAGTGGCTGGATATGGACCTCATAGAGCAGTCCTTCAGACTCAACAGCGACTCAAAGTTGACGGCGGATGGGCTTGCAGCAACGCTTTCGATTGGTGCACGGGTGTGACGACTACACGAGTGAATTCTAAGATACCTGCTAGCATCGTGGACCATAGTCGCTTTATGTTGACACGATTTTAAGTTTAAGTACTCCGTGCAAAGGCGAATCTATCGCGTGTCTAATCCACCTTTGTTTTTGTTGTTGTTTTCATCACGCACGACCGACTACTAAGCAAATGCTTCTGTACCGATCACGGAGTGAATGACTTCGGTTTTACATTGCGGAACGCCCAATAAAAAGTAATGTTCGTTCGGCGAGAAAACTTCCCTTTCGAGTGACCTTCTTTGATTGATCGATAATTTCTCTCGTATCTAGGTGCTTTAATCAACACGATCGATTAGGTTTCCTTCCCTAGTTAAGACATTTTGCTACCACACGCGGCACTAATGCTTGGTATGATGTATGCCACTGGTGGTATTGCGAACTGGTTTACTTCCAAAGCTAAAAGTGTAACAGGTGGGACC
The DNA here is from genome assembly GCF_016920785.2 of Ixodes scapularis. Lineage (NCBI taxonomy): Eukaryota > Metazoa > Arthropoda > Arachnida > Ixodida > Ixodidae > Ixodes > Ixodes scapularis. Next base: position 56,967,659 of record NW_024609835.1, on the reverse strand, counting down.
ATTCAGTTCGCTAAAAATGTGATGTAATGGGAATTTCGTTGCATAACTAGCGTTTTACGTTTAAGATTGATAAGAAACATGCTCATGTGATGATGCATGTCTACAGCATAAGCTTTGCAGATCCAGAATGGGTGTGCTCGTGGCTACACCCTTAAGGTTTTTAATGATCTAAATGTGTGATTACACGGCGATAAATATTGCGGTGGAAAACTGCCCATTGACTCGGTGAGTTTTGATTGTGACCATTGGTGTGCTGTTGGCAAATTAGGTAATTGCACACCTTTTCCCTGACCATCTGGCTTCATGGAACATCGCGTCTAGATGTGCTTAAATATGTTTATTTCAAGGTTCACAGTTTACCCCTCTCCATCATTACAGGAAGGCAGTCTCAAGCCGCAACAAACAGTAGTGAATATACAATGCATAATAACAGGCAGTGTCCAGGCGTATAGTCCGCAGAAGCCAATTTGAGCCGAAAAAATGTTCTTTTTTTTAGGTAGTTTGCATTTTGTGTATAATCCGCAGGGCCTGGTTTTGCGCCCAGTGCATAGTCCGCCAAGCTGGTGCGTTGTGTCTTAGTGCTTTTTTTTCTGGGTGGCATTTTCTTCACAAGTTCTTCGGCGAATGCTATTGAGCCTGAAGAACTGCTCTTGACGCCCATATTCAGCCACTGAGCACAAACACAAGCACAGAAAATAACTCTTGGTGCCAAGTACAAACAAAGCACCTAGGCGGAAAGCCGTGAATGTCAAACGAGCAGAGTCAGGTGACGGCGACTGACTGCGTTGCGCCCCTTCGACGCCTGCATCGCTGCGGTGTGTGGTCGTAGCTAGTCGTAGCGAGATGATCTTCACTTCAAACAAGAAATCTTGCCATACCCTAGTCATGATATGGGTGCAAGTGTTCGACGACGTGGGCTCTCTCACGTTGGTGCAGTTGTCATCAAGAAAGGTGCATATCAACAATGTTTGGCGTTTGAGGCTGAAACTATGACGCATACTTTATCTAAACCTAAATTTATCAATCTGCGGCTGCAAACATTTTCGGTGACGTTGCTTAGATGATGTAACCATTCAGGCCGTGCATTAAATGGTTTGGCGAACTCTTTGGTTGTGTATGAAAACCTATTTTTGCCCTAATAAAATACATTTTCAAAAGGACACGTGCCTTCTGCTGATACATATCTTCCAATTAACAATGCAGATGCAAAAAAGAAAATCAACAGTGTACACCTACCACTTAGCATAAGCACCTTTTGCCATTCATTCTTGAGCACACTCAAATATCAGCTTAGGTTGCTCTTGTTTTAGAAGCTTTGCCCTGTTTTGTAAAAAGAAAAAAAAAATTAAAAAAAAGCTTTACCTTTGTTTTCCTTCTGGCATTTAATACAGACTTGCTTATTTTGCACATCACACACAGCAGATATCACCGTGGTACATACAACTCGAACGGCCGATGAGACTATTGCTATTACAATAAAGCTTTCCACAAAAGCCATAAGGAGGCTTGTAGGGGTGCACAAGCACATCGAAATGAGATTGGCGCTTCCGGGACTTGTTTACATTATGCTTAAAAACAGGACGATCGGCGACCAGCTGACCGCAATATAACACCAAGGATACCGATGTTTCGATACATAGAACGCAGGATAAAGACCTGAATCGTCCCTTGTATGCTGTAGCTGTCACACTTTCCATCCAACCGTTTTTTAGCACAAGTAACTAGAACCGAAGAGTTCGGAACACCGTTTAATGCGAGGCCTGAATGGTCACTTCATCTAAGCAACGTCAACGAAAATGTTTGTAGCCGCAGACCGAAAAGTTTAGTTTTAGATAAAGTACGCGTCATAGTTTCAACGCGCCAACATTGTTGATGTGCACCTTTCTTTGGATCCGCGTACATTCGGTTCAACTTGATGACAGCTGCACAAGCGTGAGAGCTCACGTCGAACACTTGCACACATATCTTGACTATGGCAAGATTTCTTGCCTTCGACTGGCTTGAACACTTCATTTGTAGCATCACGGTTGGTCTTGGTTGAAGCGATGATCGTCTCGCAAACGTAAGCAAACAGAGAACGACACGCTTTGTTTAATTTATACGCTACCGGTCTACGGGCGTCGCAAATCTATCCCCCTCTTTTCCGCCATGTTGGATCGGTCGGAGCGTCCCCTGTATTCGCTGAAACTCCTCATGCTCTGACTTTACAACAATGCAAATACCTCGTGCATTGGACTTCTAAAGACTAGAGCACTATATAGCTCCTTCGGAGCAGAGTAGCGCAATCTAGAACGCCATCTCTCGGCGACTAGCGGCGAACGCCCGGGGGCTCCAACTCCGGTCAGAAATGTTTCCTCAATATTGAGGAAACATTTCATTGTTTCCTCAATATTGTGGAGATGTGCGGAACGTCAATAGTTTTTGACATAATAAAAAAAGCAGTTTAGAATAATTTGCGCTAAGTTGCGTGCCATGTAAGGACATAATTAAAAAAAAACAATTGCCTGAGCGGCATCATGCAGCAGACGACGCGGTGACGTCGCACCGTCCACGTGACCCGCTACGGCCAACCCAGAAAGTCCATCTCCGCTGCGTACAAAAATCGTCTGCTTCAAACGCCATTGCCTTGGAAATTGCCTTCTCAAAATTTTCACACGTATCCGATATTATGAAAACTTTAATAAAATGTTTATTGTTTTACCAACTTCACGACAGACTAGTTTCAAAAAGTGTGAAGTTGGCGTTTATTTTTTAATCAGCCGTGTGGAGTCGATCTCCATGTATTCTCCCATAGGGCGGGCTGCCTCCTGGAACCCCGAGTACCACGTGACTCGCGCCGCGCTGCTCCGTGGGCCATGTTGCCGGCGGAACACGCGGATCAAAGGATTGCGTTACTCTGCTCCGTAGGAGCTATATAGTGCTCTATTAAAGACTACCGAAACCGACAGATTAATCTCTACGTCACTACCTATTTCCGAACACTTGAAAGACGAGAATGCAAAATGTCAGTTTTGGTATTTCGCGTGCATTACTGGGCACAAAATAAGCCTCACATGATTCTACAAAAAATGAGTGGTATACTAAGCCAGCACTGCCACGAGAAACACTCCTTTTAGAAAAAGTTTAGTATGATTCAGCATCTCGCGAGCTTTGAGTGTGCACGGGCCAAAAGCCCGACAGAAAGCAACAATTACGTCCGGCCGTCTGGCTGCCGAGCTCCGAGCCTCAGCTTCCCCCCCCCATATAGGGCAAAGCTCTTTACGTAAACAAATATCTGCTAGACAAACCGAGCACGCGCCCAAACGGCCATACGTGTGCAAAAGGCCGCCGCACCGCACGCACCACTCCAGCAACGTAAGCGACGTAAGCGCACAGCACACTGCACAGCATGCGTACAAAGAGTGAGGAGCATTTGCGCTTCCGCCACCTGCGCCCTGTCCAAAGCGGACACTGTAGTGTGCTGCGAACACGCGAAGAACGCATGACGTGAAGGAGCCAACGCCGCGTCGATGAAAGAGAGAGAAAGAGAAATGTCGTCTAAACGCTCGAGTAAAACAAAAAAAAAAAAAAAAAAAAAGGTCGACGAAATGTAGTAATTTGGTGGCTGAGTATTAAGCTCTGTCGAGCATGGAATGTCCAAGAGACGATCTTCGGATGACACATCGATGGAACAAATGTCGAAGAAACGATCTTCCGATGAAACATCGCAGTGTCGCTGAAACAATCTGTCTATGAAACCTTGTTCGACGAACTGATTGCCCATTGTAAAACTGCGCGTCAAGAATGACGCGGCTTGCCACATAGAAAGTGGCGCGCCCTACATCATCGAAAGCGCGACAAAGAGCCACGTAGGGACGTCCCCAAACCCCCAAACCAAACCAAGCAAAGTCATGCCAAAGTCAAACCAATCCAAACGAAATCAATTCAAGGACGGCAGCATGTATCAAGATAATAAATGCTGACAGTATTTTATAAAGGCCGAAATGACTGAAAAACAATGCCGGCCGATGATTCCCTAAATCGCAGCCTATTCCGGCAAACACGGTCGACCAACAAAAGCAGAAGCAACTCGAGTGAGAAGGAAACTCGTCCACCGCGGCCTCTGTTCATAGACTAGCATACGACTGACGGACACCACTGTCAACAGGGATTATGATGAGATTTCAAACCGTCGTCACGTGAAACCACCCTACCTAATATTTCCGCCCTCCCCTCCCCCCCCCCCCCCCGCCCCAAGAAAAAAAAATGGTCGATGCATATGTTTACTATGTATACATTCTGCATAACTTCCGTAGAATTACGTGTGGGTGGCACAAAAAAAGAAACGGGGGTGATATATGTAGTAATTGCTTATCTGTGTATAAATGAGCGAGGAATGGCACAGCGAGGCGATGCTCTAATCACTGCTACGTTGTCTGCGTAACCGGTCGGAAGTCGCGTTTGTGTTTTTCCGCCGCCCTTGTCAGCAGGCGAAAGTTAAACACACCCACTTTCGTCAGCTTGCATTTAGTTTCTTTCGTAACTCATCCAGGTTTACGAAATTTGGTAGAAATGTGCGGGGCATAAACATTAACATAGTACATTCTTTTAAAATTGGATTAGTGGCTCAGATGCTCACTGTTTTGGGGTAGTTTCCCCGCCGCACGACTCACGCGAAGACAAACCAACGGCTTCAGAGAAACAAAAGAAAGCAACCGGCAAGCGTGATGACCTGTGAGTGTGAGGATCTGTGAGTGGGACGAGCGTGAAGACCTGTGTAAGGACCGTGAGGACCTGCGAGTGTGATGAGTGTGATGACCTGTGAAAGTGAGGACCGTGAGGAGCTGTGAGTGTAAGTGCCGTGAGGACCGTGATGACCTGTGAGTATGAGGACCGTGAGGATCTGTGAGTGTGATGACCTGTGAGTGTGAGGACCGTGAGGATCTGTGAGTGTGATGACCTGTGAGTCTGATGATTCGTGATGACCAGTGAGCGTGATGACCGTGATGATCTGTGAGCATGACGACCGTGATGATGACGGCGAGTGAGTTTTGGTTTTGCGTTGAACCGTGAGGGTGAGTCCGGGTGATGACCCTATTTTGAATAAATCGTGATCGTGAGTGGGCGTGAGTTCTGATTGAGGAAAAAATGGTGATCGTGAGTTTGAGTGAGGACAGCTTAAAATGCCGACCTATGCTGTAGTATCACCAACTGAAGACAAAGGAGAATGTGTACGGGCAACCGGTATTGCTGGCAATTCTTCGGGTTCCCACCAGACAGCTGTTTCTGCTCTGTGGGTGAGCAGTGTTGGTTGGTTGATCGCCTGATGACTCTAGCTCGTAACACCCATTGGCAAAAACCAATGACCTAAAAGTACAAGAATTTTATTTTCGAATGAAATAAAAAAATCAATTTTAAAATCTATTTGAGTATTATTCTTTCAAGACATGGAGTATACCTTCTAATATACATTTTAATGTACTTTTTGTGTACTTCGTGTTGTGCGTTGCGAACGTCGACCCACTTGGGCAACTAAAGGGAACGTACTGAAGATATATTTTAAATACGCTGTTGTAAAGAAATATATACTTAAACTATATATTTAGAAGTGTTTTATAAATGCACGAAGATAGTGTGCATTTTAAGTGCATTGCGTTTTGCAAAGGGTGAGAGAACCTACGCAGCGGTAGTTTAACTTGGTGTTTATTCTGGGAACTATTGTATTATCGCGTCCAGCCTGGTCTTCGTACTGATCCCCAGTTGGCGGACTCGAATCCCAGCCGAGGTGCCAGAAATATCACAAAAGCTTATTGCGGAGAAGACGTCGTGTAACCAAGATTTCGGTTGCACGTCAAGGAACCCCTAGTGGTCGAAATTAATCCCCAGTCTCCGCTAGGTCGTGCCAGATATCCTTCGCCGGTTTGGCGCATAAACCCCCCCCCCCCCCCCCATCCCCCCCCTCCCCCCAATTTTGATTTTTGTGCCCGATCTTCGGCAGCCCTGATTCATTGAGTATTGTTCCACCTGTACCTCGCAGGCAGCGGGCAGATCCAGCTGTGGCAGTTCCTGCTCGAGCTGCTCTCGGACAGCACCAACGCCAACTGCATCACCTGGGAGGGTCAGAACGGCGAGTTCAAGCTCATCGACCCGGACGAAGTGGCACGCCGCTGGGGCGAGCGCAAGAGCAAGCCCAATATGAACTACGACAAGCTGAGCCGGGCGCTGCGCTACTACTACGACAAGAACATCATGACCAAGGTGCACGGGAAGCGGTACGCCTACAAGTTCGACTTCCATGGCCTCACGCAGGCGCAGCAGGCGCCCACCACGGAGACGTCGGCTGCGTACAGGCTACAGACGGAACTGTTTCTGCCCCACTACCGGAGCAACTACATCGGCGGACAGACGGGGCCCGTGGGGCTGCCCCCGTCGGCGACCGCGGTACGGAGTCCCTACTGGACTCCTGGAGCGACGGGGCCCTGCAACCTCTACCCCAACCTGTCCGGACACTCGCTGAGTCACGCGAGCCACAGGGCGAACAGCCTGAGTCCCTACTACGCATGACGGTGGTACCGGGACTGTGGGAACTTTCTCGCTTCCAAGTTGCCGACGACGACGTGAGGTGTACCCTCGGGACGGTGTTGAGGTGTGCTTCTGTCGTTGTGCACGGTGCTTCACGAACATGCGTGCGTGAGTGTGTGTAAACTGGTTCCGGAAGAAGCAGTGCGGAACTCGGCAGGGGAATGGACCTTCGCGAATGAGCACTCATCGGGTTTCCGGAGCAGCTGTAGAGTTGTGAACGATTTGTGGCGAAACAGATTTTGGACTCCTTGCTTCTTGTTGAGCCGGTGCGGTGTTTTCTTTTTGAGTGATTGAGGGACGGCACTTGAAAATCGTTTAAATTGCCTCTCTTTCCTATTATATTGTACTAGTACCTTGGCTCACAAAGTGCAAACGTAAATTCTGTTTCCGAACGCTTTTTTTTTTTTTTTTTCGCTTGAGAACTTGGTTGAGGGATAAGAGGCTTGAGCAGTCATGAAGCTTTGTGTGTGATTGTCGTGGTGGATTCGGGAGTCACCAAACCAAAACATAATGCGCAAGGCTAAAAAATACAATTTTTTTTCCTGGGCACTTTATCATGAAGAGTTTCGCTCAGTAATTTTGTTGTGCTCGTTTGTTTTATATTTTTGTTCAACCCTGCCGATAGCGCACCGACAGATGAGTTTATTTCAAAGCACGGTCTAAATACTCACTAGATACTAAGAGGGGTGGGACATCTTTTGCACACAAACTGCATCGCATTAGCAATTTCCTAACCAACAGCCCTGTATACGTCCCGGTTAAGTTAGTGAGAGGTGAACATTATTTGCTATGTTATTTATCAAAGCAAATTTCACTTGTTTGAAAATACACGTAGGAACGAAAGACTATGCAAATACGCTTGCAAAAATCACAGACCGTGAAAAAAAAAAGTTTTTTTTTTTAGTCGAAAGGAAATGAGAATTGCATTGAGTTCGGGGACATGACGACGGTTCCAATAATTATAGCGATAGTGTAAACTGGCCCACTACGATCTTGTGACTCGGCAACGTGGGGCTATTCAACTTTGGAGCAGCAAGATGGTCTCCGGTGAACTTCTTTTGCGTTCGAACTGTGTTTTGTATGTGCATCAACTGGAACGATTTTTTTTTCCTTCAGCACTGTGTCAACTAGTACACACTACGTCTTTTTGGCTGGTCCAAAGAGAAACTTGCTTATTATTTATTCTGGTTCGCTTAGGAAAACTCCGAGCAACCTGAGGCAGATATTCCTGGCATTCCTAGCTTGGATTGGTATTTTATCTGGCGTGTACGTTGTTATCAATTGAGCGAATAAACGCGATGATCAGATTCGTATTATTATTTAGAATACAAAATCTAAAGCCGGGTACATGATAGTGACAGGGATGACGGTTCATACAAAAAGTAAGGAAGAAAGGCATCCGCTACATTCTGTTTCGTTTCAGGCACATATTCGGCTGCAACAAATGTGTCTTATTTGATTTTTGTTTTTTGTTATGTTGCATAACTTTTAATAAATGTCAACAACTGAGGAGTTCAATGTTTTCTTTGCAACAATCGAACGTCATCAGTTCAGTAACGCTTGGAGCGTATGAAAATGAATTGGATCTCAATATCCTGTACTTTTGCTTTTCTTCCGGCTGGGCTGACGCATTTTTCCAGGAATACTTATATTTGCCATGCGTGGTGACAAGCTGCTTGCGTTTTCGTGGGTAAACATGCTACTCAAGTCTTAACCTGCTGACTAGTTAGCCACCGGCAGACCAAGAGAGGTTGTTCAAGGGTATGAGAAAACAAACAGGTCTGGAAATGGCTGTAGATAAAGACCAGATTTTGTGCCTCCTTTAGCCGATTAGTGTTCCTAGATTTCAGTAGTCATCTGTTGCCACAGTCAATTTTACAGCACTACATCGCGTGTAATTATGTCTTTAAATGCGGGACATGTTATCATTTCGACGTCAAGCTTTCTGTATAAGACATTTTAATTTAAATGAGTCCCATGATGAGGCGTGGCTACTGACCGAACTCGTTCTGCTGTTATACATTTGGCGATACTGTAAAGCTTTTTTGGGCGGCCATAAGTATTTTGCGAAAAAGAAGGACGTTTACAATTCTCTGCAATGCGAAATTAGAGTGCAGCTCTTGAGGAGGAGGAAAGGAGGGCATGCCCCTCCTCCCCATCCTCTCCTCCTCCCCTCCCATTTAGCGGAAACTTTTCGCTAAATTTCCCGCTATATTTAGCGAAAACTTTTCCGCTAAATTTAGCGGGGACATTTTCCCGCTAAATACATGGCATACAAAAATATGTTTTTTTTAACCGAGATATTTACAGTAAATCTTAGGCCGTTCTTCAGCCTGTCACATTCCTGTGAGCGCCCTCTAAAAAATAAAGTCGTCACGGAAGAACAGACTTTTTCTCTTCATCTGCAATATCTCCGTTGTCTCACATGTACTCGATCAATGACGTCATCTAAACTTTACCGGGTTAAGGAATGAAACTGGTGAATTAGTCTAAGTCGAGGGTCTCCAAGCCCCGGCCCGCTGTCCAGATCCGACCTGCGGAGGCGTTCCGGCCACCCAGCGGATGGATGCGGTCTTTCCACAAATATACATATGAGAACGAGAGAAGACTGCAAAAAACCGCGGGATCTCTCGCCATAATATTTATTTTACATTGTCCTTCCCAGCATAACAGTCAAAGTTCCCTCCTTCATGTCTTTGTTACTATGATAAAATTCTTAAGCCTTCTCATGAATATCGGGCCTAGTCTCGTGTGTCATTACCTTTTCACATTTTCATCAGAAGATCTACCATTCTCATTAGTCTTCTGCCTGATGTGAATATGGCAATGGTCATATGCGCTTTGATTAATGCCTGGTGAGACCTCTAGGTTACTGTTAATTTATAATGTCACATTTAGCAACATATCACTTGTAGAAAGTAGATCTACTATTATTCATTCGCCTTACATTTCTTTCTTTCATTATTGCTTTAGTATACACTTTGAGTTTAAATGATTATTTAGAATTATTCATTTAGTATTTATTGTTTTAGCTATTTTCCGGCCCTCGAGTCTGCGGTAGGTCCCCAATCCTTAGCCAAAATCTTTGGAAATCCCTGGTCTAAGTTAACCTTGCTCTCAACTCTAGACGACCATATCCGTAATGTCCACTATTCACAAAACCGATTATATAGTAAATATAAATAATCTCACTTTTTGTTTTTCGCGTGTAATGAGGTTGACGCACCTTTGACTTTACGAGATCTCATGTTGCACAGACATGTGGCCTTGGACCTTATCCAGAATATGAACCAGGCTGTCCGACGCGACCCGCAGCCAAAGGCGTTAGAAAATTATAGCTCCCTGTGCTCTCAACCACCCAAAAATAATAAGCATGTTTTATGTTCCTAATATTTCGGTGCGCCACATGATGGTTGTTGTTGTTGTTTATTAAAGAGGAGCGCTTAGCAATGTTTACACAGGGGAAGTTAGTCTTTCTTAAATTCCGGCGACATTAGTTTTCTCTAAGAAAGGGATCGGCATAAAAAAATAACAAAGGGATTTACCCATGTTAATAGTCCTTTTTGACTACTCTGTGCGCGGCAGGAGATATGGGCCCGAGGATTTAACTCTTTAGTCGGTGACAAATTGAGAGTTCAGGGTAAATTCCTTGCCCCCAAACTTTCCACTTCAGCGGAGCGATCGCTGGAGAGGAAATCGCCTCCTCTACCAGCGTTCGCTCTATAAAGTAAAAAGAGGTGGGAGGAGCTTCCCTTGAACCCTTAACCTGTCACCGAATTTACAGGTGCACAATTCATCCGGTACAATGACTGAGAACCTGAGGTCCGGCATCATGCAGTAGTGATTACGTCGCTGCACGCTGGTGCAACGAGGCACCTAGCTGCAGACTTGTGCACGTTACTAAAAAAAAGGGCAAGGAATTACATTTGCAATTACACAAGGCTTAATTTTAACTAATTAGAGTTACAATGAGACTTTCATAAGAGTAAGTGACAGTTGCCACAAAAAGGAATCTGTTACTTTCACGGCGTTACTTTCTACTTTACTGTGCTAGGGTAAGACACAAAAGACAGGAGTTGTAAGCTTGCGTCACACTACTTACACATCATGCAAAAGACAGTCTGCCTACAGATTCGAATGCGAGTCGCCGAGAGATCCGTGCTTCGAATGCCGCATGGCAGTGAGTTCAAGGAGAAGACATGGGCACGCGGCATTCGAACCACGGATATTGCGGTGACTCGTGTTTGCAGACTGTCTTTTGCATGATGTATGAGCAGTGTGACCTCGGCTTTATGGAACTGTTTATTGTTGCCATTAGTCATACTTTTGTGACCCGGAGCAATAGCTAGCTCTCGAAAATATCGTGGATGCCTTGTCTCGTTTCTAGGTGAAGATGTCGCCCGCCGCGCTGAACACCCTTTCAACTGAGGCACTCACGAATGCCTGACGCACTGCATTGCGTGCTTCTTGAGAAAAATGAAACAAGCGCAAAGATTCGTTGTTACAGTCGGAGTTTTACGCCGTTAGAATTGAAAATCTATAAAAATTGTAATGCAGGTAATTAAACCTTGAATGAAATGAATGTGTGCGAATATATTCTATAAACATATATTATCTGGCCAATGTCGCCAAACGGTGGTATAAGAAAATAGGAAGAGACGGTAAGCACACATAATAAAATTATATAATATATTTTTATATCAATCTTCCATTAGCTCTAAACGCATGTCGTGCCTATTGAAACCTCGGTGAATAAAGGGATGGAGCTTTTTGGATATATAACCAGCAAAGATACTAGGGGATTGCTCGGAATATAAAAATATAACGTCGATTAAAACGGAAATATAGCCGCACATATGCCGTGCCTACCGCTTCTTGATCGCGTCCAAAACGCATGTAGCACGGGTCGCCCGTACCACACCACATGTTCTTTAGTTTAATGTCAGGTGAGGCAACGGCTCTTACCTTATACTTCCACGTCTGGAAGACGTAAGCAAGCACCTTCATTCGGGGGTAATCATTCTCGAGCTGGGGAGCGCGATTCTCGCAGCGCGGTACCACCATTGCTGAAAATTGCCATATACTACCAACAATACACTAAAAACAAAAAACAAAAAAAAACATGACGCACGAAAAGGATAACGGGCATGTAGGTGCAGGCTACCCGAAGTTTTTAGAAGATTAGGTGAAAGGCAGCAAAAATTCAGATAAACATTCGTATCGCTTAAAGATAAAAAAGTGTTCTAATATATCTTGAGCAGAATGTCAATTAATGTCACATCCTTTTGAGTCGATTTCTGTGTTGAACTTTATTCAGCGGAAAACGGAGCGTCCCCTCTTGTTGTCACGGCCTGCGGTCGTGTATCACTACTGCGTGGTGCACGTTAAAGACCCCAGGCTAGCGGTTGTACTGGACTGGCTAATTGTTCATCTACAGCTGGGAGACTCGTCGTCCGTTGAAGCAGACCAAGCTCTAGGCTGTATAAACATACACACAACCCAATTATTTTATTAGCACTCTTCCGCTTTCAAGACGAGGAAGCTCGCGCTATAGGGGCGGAGCTTCGACTGTTCTGTTCGCTTGCCACCACGGCTATAGTGAGTAGGCTCGTTCGATTTAGTTGTACCTCCTGCACCGGTGCACAAACATGTAGAGCGGTGTACTTCCGGTCGTATCTCAACACACATATCAGAAATACGATGGCCTACACTTTTCTGCACCGGTGTAGGACGTGCAAGTAAATTGAACGAGCCTATTGTTTTTTTTTGTTTTTTTTTGTGTGCCATAATGAGAGCAAGGCGCGTTGCCATAGCAGTTATTTAACGCCGATAAACAAGGCAAATTATATTTATGTATATTCTGTTTGAATACTTAGAGTGATGACAAATTACAACAGTTGCCTTTATTTTGACAACAGGGGTCAAGATACTCCTGTTGGGTCAAGTTGTGTCTAACCGCGGTTAGTGGCCGCAAGGCTGCCCGTGCAAATAGGACATTACATTTGTGCAGAAAGCCAAGCTGATTTCATTTATCATTTTATAATTAGAAGAATGGATAGTTGGGCGAATTGGTGGAAATTCATCTTGGGACACAGCGCGAACAACAGACGTGGACGAAGAAACACACGGGACGAGCGCTGACTATCAACTGAAATATTTTAATAGGAAAACATATGAAAACTACCATTCATCTTTTGCAGTTCACCCCCTGTCTGCGTATTACGAGACACTTTTCTAGCAGCGTGATGGCACGTGTTGCTATCCCAAATTCAAAAACGTCACCTCACTGTCCAGCAGTGACAAAGACGGTTGGCTGACACACGAGGTTCCCGCCCTTTTTATTTTGTACGCTTCTACTATCTCTCTAGACACTTGGTCCCTGTGCTTGAACAAAACTTCAGTGTCACTGAATCTCGGCTCTCAGTCACAATCGCGACAACGCATTGCAAGATAAGAGTATGCACACCCCTTCAACGAACTATGGTGCTCTCTTAAACGGATGTTCAAACAGCGTCCCGTTTGGCCAATATACACCCGCCCACATAAAAAAGGTATCCTATACACTGCTCCAACGGTACATGATGCGAACTGTGTGCCATGCTTTACAGTGCAACCATGACTACTCGGATTTTTCCGCTTACTAACACGCCTTTCTATGGCGGGGCAAATCTGGCTCAGCTTGTTTTTGGCCGAAAAAACGACACTCACGCCGTAACTTGCTGTGATCCCCTTTAACCCGTGCGAAACGCGGTGAACGTAAGGAATGGAAGCCACCTTCTTTTTGTTATTCCCTTCCCGCTCAGCACAGTTTGCTGCTGCATTGGCCCTGAAACTCTTCTTTACTTTTTCGCAGGTTGCGGTAATCACCGGATCTGGAAAACCTGCTTCTCGGAGCCTTGCTATTTAGTCTAAAACGCTCTCCTTCATTTTGTGCTACCACGATTTTGACAGCCCATTCCGGACACAAGCCACAGCAATACCGTTTTTTATCAGCTTTGGATGGGCGGACCGGAAATCGAGCAGAGACTTAGCGGTTCTGGGATGGTGAGACCAACATACATGCTCATGCGTAACATCGATACTGAGATACAGAAACTGAATCTGGTGTTCTTTGGGGGTTTTGAAAGTGAATTTTAGTTCTAATCCTTGTTCATTGAATGTCTTTAGCACGTTCTGGATTGTCTGGTTAAAATTGGGTTTTTCTACGAATACAAGATAATCATCCACGTATCTGAAAATTCTTCCAGTAAGTCCCTCTAACTTGATTTTAAGTGCTCGATCCACTCTTGCAAGAAAAAAAGTGAAAGCCGTTTACAACTTCCTGTAACGCCGAACTAGAGCGCAGCTCTTGTGGAGGGTATATTCCTCCTCCTCCCTCGTGATCATGCCTGCTAGTCCTCCTCCCCTCCTGCTCCCCCTCCCTCTCCTTTACCACCTCCTCGTCCTTCAAGCTCCTCCCCTCCCCTCGCCTCCGCCTCCTCGTCTCTCCTCCCCCCTCCTCCACCTTCGTACTGCTTTCCTCCTCGCCGCTGAAGTCATGTGACCCCCTCCCCCCGAGGTCACGTGACCCCCCCGAACCATACTAAACAATGAGGGGAGGAGGGGGAGGGCAGAGGTCCGGGGGGTCACGTGACCTCGAGGGGACGGGATCACATGACCTTGGGCGGGCCGTCACGTGACTTCGGCGGGGGGGAGGGGTCACCCCCCGGGGTCACGTGACCTTGGCGGGGGAGGAGGGGGGAGGAGGAGGAGCGGAGGGGGAGGAGGGGGAGGGGCGACGCCGACGCCAACGCCGACGCCGCACAGGCTGGAAACGGGTCATGTGACCCCCTCCCCCGAGGTCACGTGACCCGCCCGGACCATACTACACAATGAGGGGAGGAGGAGAAGGAGGGGGAGGAAGAGGAGGAGGAGGGGAGGTGGAGGAGGAGGAGAGGGAGGGGCGCGGTTACGCCGACGCCGACGCCGACGCCAACGCCGACGCCGACGGCGACGGCGACGCCGACGGCGACGCCAACGGCGACGCCAACGGCGACGCCGACGCCGCTCAGGCTGGAAACGGGCCCCTAAGAGCTGCGCTCTAAAATACTACTCAGTACAGGGGCCACTCTCGATCCAATGCACACTCCGGATTTTTTAATGCAAACTTTGTCTTGCCATCCAATACAGGTGGACTTTAAATAAAAGGACAGTACTTCAAGGAAATCTTGGACTGTTACACCGCATTGAGATCTGAAGGCTATCTCCTCATTCTGGTCCAAAATACATTCCTGTACGCTCCTCATGAGGTCGTCGTGAGGCATCGAATAGTACAGGTCTTCAACGTCTATGCTGAAAGCACTGCAGCCTTTTGGGTTGTTTTCCTTCAGAAACTCAATGGCAGCCAAGGAACTCGGGATGCCAAAAGGGTCGCCTATTACCAGCGAGTCAAGGTTTCTTTGTAGGTACCCAAACAATGCGTGGAGCCAGGTGCCCTTTTCCGATACAATGGTACGAAACGGGATCTCAAGTTTGTGCGTCTTAGCTACAAAGAATACCTCCAACATGAGGTTCTTCCCTTTCTTGATACCTGCGGCCACTTTTTGGAGGTCAAGTCTATTGAGGAGTTCCACAGCTTGTGCCTTAACCTTTGAGGGTTTATGGAGACCAGGCACGTAGCCAGGATTTTGTTTCGCGGGGGGGGGGGGGGGGGGGAGGGGGCCCTTCCATGACAAAATGCTGTATGAGGGGGAGGGGGAGAGGAGGTTCCAGCAAAATTGAAGATTTCGGGGGGGGGGGGGGGCGGGCCCCATGGGCCGCCCCCCTGGCTACGTGCCTGATGGAGACTCTGTCGAAAGTTTTTCTTCACCGCCATGCTCGCTTTCTCTGAGAACATGGATTCTGGCATAATGACAAAGAACCCCTCCTTATCTGACAGGAGTGCACGTAGCTCATGGGAAACCGGATATTCTATCGCAGGTCCCAGCGCTCGGCTTCTCGTAGACCTACCTTCAGTTTTTGCCATAACGTCCACGCACTCCGCTCTGCATCTCTGTTTTTTTTCCTCCGGTACTTGGCGTGACACAGACCTTGATATCCCCAGTTTCTCAACTCAGTTGAGGTCCGGCTCGAAGCAGAACTTCGGGCCCCTTTGCAGAATCAGCTTGTGTTTTTCCGGGATCAGCTGTTTGCCTAGAACCAACACTGTGCCCTCCTTGGTGTTGGTTTTCTTCTTGGTTGGTAACGTGTGACGCACTTGATTCCACAGGACCTCGGTGCACTGGGCTGTGATGTTCGACCAGTCCCGAAATTGGCGATTCCCTCCTGGCTTTCGCTGCGTGTGGCCGCAGGTGACACGTAGGCGGTCTCTGAAGAAGCGAACTTGTTGCCACCATTCCGAACATAAAATTCGGCACGTCCTTCTCGAGTGTCCCGTCGATGGGGTCATCCAGCCACAGAGAACTTGTAACTCCGGAGGGCACAGAAATTTTGTGGCATACCATGACGCAACTCGTGCCTTGCAGACGTACACCGCGATCAGGAACGATGAAACCGCGAGATGAGAATGAAGGTCGTTAGAACATTGAAGAGAGCCCTTTGTACTAAAAATTACACTTAGAAGAATGGGTAGTTGGGCGAGTTGGTGGGAATTCATCTTGGGGACACAGCGCGAATTTCAGTGGCGAGCTGGACACCGGTGCTCCGAACTTGAGGGTAGCTTTCCATGGCATTTCAGAAGAAATAAAGAGGGCAAGTTCATAGAATTGATCGACGCCCATAGCTTTGACTGCATTGCCAAGAAACGCTGTTTCTGAGTATCCGGAACCGGTTTATGCTGATCCTTAATTCTATCATCATTACAGTTTTGCGTCACCATGTTTATAAATTTATTTATTGCCGTAAACTTTTGCCTTCAAATTAAGCTCCAGTCGAGCCCCGGTACGCCCCCCCCCACCCCCCCCCCCCCCCCCCGGGTCGGTATGCTAAGTCCAATTTTGCAGGATTTGAACGATGCGCGGTCGGGCATGCGCACCCGGGCACACAGTGCTTAATGGTAACGTTTGCTAAAATTCCCTATTATGCGAACTGTCGTAGTCAACCGTGTTGAAATTGACCTGAGACTGGGGTAAAGAAGAAACATCAAAACGTAGAAGGGACAGATAATAGACAGGACGACGTCTCAAACTCAGCTAACTCGTTTATTTAGTCCAGCTCCTTATATAGTCTCACTCTCAAGGTCATCTCCACCAACACAAAAGGACGAAGTCTTCAGTTCAAGCGCCACAGTCTTCATCACACATAGTCCTTTTGTGTTGGTGGAGATGACCTTGAGATTGAGACTATATAAAGAGGTGGACTAAATAAACGAATTAGCTGAGCTTGAGACGTCGTCCTGTCTATTTTCTGTCCCTTCTACGTTTTGATGTTTCTTCTCTACCCCAATCTCAGGTTAATTTCAACATGGTTAATATTCACCAGCTCGCCTGCACCCGTACGATATTTTCTATGTCGTAGTCACTATAATCGGTGAGGGCATTGCCAATTCTCTCAAGCTTTTGGAAAGCACGACGACCGATTTGTGGCCTCTCTGCGTCTCAAAAACGTGCACTTTTACAGTTTTTTCCCCCCTCGTTTGACTGAAACATTTTGACCTCAGGAGTTTGCCTAATATTGTTTCCACCGAGAGTCAGTTTTTTTTATCAGTGTGCTTTCCCATTCGCCGTGGACGAACAAGCTGACCAGTTACAATTTGCAAACAACCAAGTCAGGAAAAACGAAAAAAGTTTCGAATCAAGGGCTCTTTTTTTGGTGATGCGAAGAGTGTTTTAAAGTACCTGGGAACTCGCCGGGCCCCTGTTTTTTTCCCGTGAATGAGAAAAAAACGTATCGGATTACAATCATTCCCTTACCTAAATAAGTAAAGAAATTATGTTACATTTTTTTTCTAAGATACGTAAATCTTCCCTTACAAAATTACTGATAAATGTAAGGGATTACAAGTAACTTCGCTACTTGTAACTGATTACGTACAAGTTTGCCTAGCGGCAACTAGTGATTTTTTTGTGGGAAATGAAATCCGCTGAAGTACCGTTTCTATCGTTTTCGACATAATTTGAGGGTGAAATAAGATCATCTCAATCTGAGCAAACAAAAGATGCCGATGCTGCCCCTGCCCGGCCGCTGATGAAAAAAGGAAATGCATATCTGCCCTTCTTTCAACCAAAAGAATAGAGACATTTTTCGCTCGATGAAAGAAAACTCGCAAATTTGCTGAACACCTATAAAAAGAAAAAGTGAAATCATAAATTTTGAATTTAGAGTGCGAGCTCATATTTCGTATGTTGTGGAACGACTGCACACCCACCAAACAAAATCTCGATGAGTCCACTTTGTTATGAAGGTCAGGTTGAGCCGACGCATGCTCGTCGCCCAGTTGAGAGCACTAAGCTACAGACCGCATGTAAGCGATTTGGCGAGCGACGAGACAAGTGACGGCGACGACAACCCGCTGTCGCTCGGTCAGTTGTGCGACGAGACAAACAGTATGTAAGCGACGGCAGCAAGTGATCAAGGCGATGAGCGACGTCTTCTAGAAATCAGAGAACCGAGCGACGCAGCGAGCGACAGTGAAAATCTCCGCCTCTCGTCGCTGACCCTCGCCGCTTGTAGCAGTCGCTCGTCTTGTCGCTCGCTAAACCGCTTACATGCGATTCAGCCTTAATCGATACCACTTGGTCGCTGGCCTATAACGAGCACGTAAAGTGCCGCACGGCGGCAGTCTTAAAAAAAAAAGTATATATTGTTTTTTTTTTTTTGTTTTTTTAGGCGATTGTGAAATGGTCTACCCGCACGTCACTATATCTTTGCCACTCCTGTGATTATACTTGTGTGCATATAAAAACAAAATACTATCAATGATATTGTAGTGAGTGCGCAGGCGAGCTGGTGGAAATTAACCATTCTGTTGTTTAGCCTGAGACTGAGGCAGGAAAAGAGGAAATTTCAAAGTAGAAGAGAAAGGAACAGTCGAGGATACGTCTCTAACACAGCTAAAGACAAGTTTATTCGAATAAACTTGTCTTTAGCTGTGTTAGAGACGTATCCTCGACTGTTCCTTTCTCTTCTACTTTGAAATTTCCTCTTTTCCTGCCTCAGTCTCAGGCTAAACAACATAATGGTAAAATACTATCGTTTTTTTCTTTTTCTACAATAAACATGGCGTCTCAAATTGATACCAACACATATTTTTAAGGGGTGTGAGTTACACGGGTGCCGTCTTCACCATGTATGTATCAGGCTTAACCTACATTAAATACGGGAAATACCGATACAGTAAGTTGGCTAATAAGTAAAATATGTTTATTAACTTTTTAGATATTGGTTTCAAGTGTCATGTTTCAATTGCAGTATTAAAGGCAAATACTTTTAGAGGCTAGACAATTTTAAGTAATTTACGAAAAAGTTATTATTTATTATTTTTTAGAATCATCGATCAGTTTTAGCATTTGTTCTCCCGATGTTAAAAGTGCGCTCAGAATGAGCGCACCCTGCCCACAATGACGCTCAATCATCTCGTCACTATTTCGGCAACGGGTCCTTGGGTGGATGGGCCAACAACACATTGCTGTCTGTAGAAAATTAAGATTACGTTTGCACAGCCTTCAAGCCGATGGTTTATATTTTATTTATTACAAGAACCAAAATAGACATTGTAAACTATTTTTGGCAACCGTGCACACAAAAAAACGATGTTCTTATAAACGACAAAAGCTCAGGTCCTGGCGCTATGAGCACAGTATTTAATTCATTTATTTCAAATGGGATTTCGATCGTATTCTCAATATAGATGATTTAAAATGTGCCATAAGGTATCCGCTACAATCGAAATAAATTAGGAAACTGCCAAAAAAAAGCATAATTTTGCGAGGTCGTGTCCCCCGCACTAGTGTTTCAGCTGTTCCTTAATTGAGGGCGATTGGTCAAACTTTCAATTAACCGAATCAAACACTTCTTGCGAACTGATATCCGTCTAACCGTAATTCGTCATCTTTTTTTTTTCTTTTTTTTTTTTATTTGGAACAAGAATGGTTAACCAGAATTCCCCAGCTGTTTCCTTTAGATGAATGTCAAAGTAGGGACACGAATCGCACACCTTAAGTGTACATCTGTTGCGAATCCCAGTAAAGTTAGCCGCTAATTATTTGTATTAAGTAACATGGACAAGGTCCGGAAAGAAATGATTGTTTCGAGGTTTGCGTTGAAGGCAGATGTAATACCTTTGGTCCGAATACATCTGCCGTGCTATAGTTTCTGCAGCAAAAGAAACGCAGAGCGTGTTTTATTTTGTTCACGCTTCTTAATGTGCGATTTGAACTTCGCCGTTCTTATCGGCTAATGCAGCAGACCTTTTGACAGCGGGGCGATGTAATAAGAGGCTCAGCTACTCGTCACGCTCTGCATTTCCTAAGCTGTCAGCGACTGTGTGTCCTACCTAATATAATGTATATAGGGTGTCCCAAGTCACCAGGCTTGATCTAAAATGGACCGTAAGAATCAACGCCTGCACGTAGCAATCTAAGCTTTTCGTCAAAGGTGTAATTCACAGGTCGGTTTTTTTCTTGTAAAATTACAAAGCGTAGCTTCCTTTCTGTAAAAAACAGGGAAAAGAAACTTGCCACGGTCAATGACGGGCGGCGACACAGACGACCAAGTCGAGTAGCGGGTCGGGTTTGGCGCTCGTATTGATAAATGGCGCTACCTCTTTATCGAGATTGCTCGCTACCAGCGTGGTTTATTAAGAATGAACATAATCGTTTTGTAATGTATCTGTAGTTAAAAAATAAATGCGAAAATAAAAGCAAATCTTGAATAAAAAAAACCGCCTTTGCATAACACGGCGCTTTTGCCACCAACGGATTTCTCCTGCGTGTCGTCTGCTTTCTTTCGCTGGTCGGCTAAACCTTCCGACGCTGCTCCCGACGCCATCTATCAAAACGCGCGTCATACGCGCCCCGCAACTCGACTCAGTCGTCTGCGTCGTCGTCCGCCGTTGACCCTGTCAAATTTTTTGGCCCTATGTTTTACAGAAAGAAAGCTACGTTTTGTAATTTTACGAGCAAAGACCGACCTGTGAAATACACCTTGGGCGAAAAGTTTAGATTGCTACGTGCAGGCGTCGATTTTTACGGTCCATTTTAGATCCAGCCTGGTGACTTGGGACACCCTATATATATATATATTTAGAGAGAGAGAGAGAGAGAAAAAAACGAAGCGCAGGATGACGAAAAGTATATATGGAAGAAAACGCACCTGAGACGGTTGTTGGAGTTGTTGGAGTCTGGCTCAGGCCGAAACGTCGACCAACTTTACCAATAATATGTTTTAAAAACTCCAACAACCCTCTCAGGTGCGTTTTCTTCCATATATATATATATATAATTTACCGTTTTATATGTTAGGCTTACTTTAACAAATACGTCTACGTCGCTGGGTTTCTTTGAGTGGTTTTGGGATGCTAAAATTTACTGAACAAACACTGATGATTGGACGTGGTTTTGAAGCGACGACAGGTTCTCAAATGTCCGCCTGGCGGTTCTACATTATGTAAACTAACGCTTCTAATTCCCTTTAGACGGTCCGCCAAAATCAGTTTCTCAACGTGTCGCGCCAAAGATTTACCACAGAAGCTCAACAGAGTTACCACGGAGGCGCGGCTAGGTAGTGGAAACATAGAGTGAAAATATCAACGGATGAACTTACCTTGCCCAAAAAAGAGAAAAAAGAAAAGCCTGTTTCGGGCTATCTGCCGTGGCATTCGCAGACGACGTTATGACCGGGATCGCCAAGTTGCATGTGCTGCCGAAAGATAGCGCAACGTGAGGTACGACAGTAATGCAGCGCCTCGACCGATCATCTCCGTACCAAAAATGGGGAGTTAGGAGGATATTTAATTTAAATCACTATTTTCTAATTAAGTTCATTTGTTTAATGAATGAATTATCACACATTTAGAATTTAACACTAGAAATACGCGCGCGGCATAGTGAAACGTTTTAGAAGATCGTCTGCTGGGCTTAGCATCGGTCGGCGGCGAATTTACCTAGGCGAGCCCGCTCATGACGTCATCTGCGACTGCCAAGGCATAGCCCGAAACTGTTTTTTTTTTTATTTTTTTTTATATTTTGAACAAGGTAAGTTTTTCAGTGGATATTTACACCCCATGCTTCCACCATCTGGTTGCACCTCTGTAGCAAATCGTAGCGTGATACGTTGAGAAACCAATTTTTTCGGCCCGTCTAAGGTGCCTTAGAAGCGTTAGTTTACATGCTGCATAGGATCCTCTAATCTCGCGAAGACATCTTTTAGTTTCGCGAAACAGCCTCCACCAAATAAGTCAAAGCTAGAAAGATAAAACATACACAATGCGAAAATAAAATACGCTGGCGAAAACAAAATGAAAGCAGTTTTGTGTGAGTGTAACATTTCGGTTGATGGGTCGCATGCACACAAGAGAACTAAGTGTGTGCGTTGTTAGTATTTTATGATGTCGTCTTTGTTTATTAACTCGCACTCTCTCTCTCTCTCTCTTCGTGCTATCAATTAAGCCCAAATTCGTTTTGCGAAATCCACGAAAGGGCCGCAGGTAAAGGTCGATACTCTACATTGTAGGATAACAACCGAGACCTAACAGATAACCACCGGTCAAGATGATATTATGCATCATCGCTACTGTTCTGATGACGCATACTTAGTGACATTACATTTTTGGGAAAAATAGCACACAATGTGCACTCAAATTCTTATTACTCTCATTTGTAGAATGATTGTGATAAGCCGTCAAACGTGAGGCTCCAGGAGTGATTATGACCGTAAAACTTGCTAAAACAAACCAGTCGTGGACTGTTTAAGTTTAAAATATTGTTATGTGGCTTCTAAGCTTAAATTACAGGGGGTTCTTGAGCGCTATTTACTCACAAAAAAGAAAAAGAAAAAAGCCGCATAAGAAAGCTAAAGAATTGAGTTCCATGAAGTTATGAATAAATCTGTCTTTAAGTGTGGCATTTATCGTATTTAAATTTCGCGAGTGTGGGCTTCTGTGAAAGATGTATAAAAAGTGTTATTCCTATCCAGAGGGAGAAAAAGGGCCGCAAACCAATTTTGTTGATGCTGCTACTCAAAGATGGCGCAGCAGACGCTCAGACATAGTCGGATCTGCTGGATATGCTTCAGATCTGTCCATCTCAAGTGAACTTTCTAGATTTCTTCCACGTAATGTCATCCGTGAAGCAGCGCCAACTAGATGTTCTTCCTTTTTTTTTTCTTCTTGTCGTGCATAGAAGTCATTACATATATTCAATTTCTTCAATATATTTTCCCCAAAAGGCTATACTCATGAAATGCGTATATAATAAATGGGCCACCTAAAGAAACCTTTGTGAAAAATTTAACTCCGTTCTTTCGTTTCTTTACAATTTTTTATGACGGAGTTTTGCTTTAGAAACTCCTGTAATCAGGCACTGTGTATTGTTCATATTGTCCACATTTTGTATACATTTATTTATTCTTCTGTTATCCCATATCGGCGGTTTAATGCAGGATCACATTAAAGAATAAACCTCCACTCAAGTAGTGTGAGTTTAGAACTCACAATAAATATGCATTTTTATTATTTTTACTATCGCGCGGTCAGTTGAACATATTTAGCCTTTTTTCTATATCATTCTTGCGTACGGTAAATCTAATTTGACGAATTACACAGCTCCGTAGAAAACATCTGGATGGGTTAGAATCGACTGCGAGTTGATTCTAGAAAAGTGACAACTTCACAGCCTCAAAAACAAGAAGGCTATGGTGTTATAGTTTACTTTGTAGGGTGCCGTGATGTTTTATTAGACTAGCAGAACCTAAAGCGACGCATTCTGATAATTATGGCAGCCGAAAAGTGCAGTAATTACTAATTAGTGGTATATATGCGTTTCCCACAAATATAAACGTTTAGACTGAAATGCGTTATGAAGTTTTTCACCTCGGATCGGCTATCTTCATTCCGAAATAACCCCGCTGAAAACAAGATTTGATCACCTTCGTGACAGGAGGCCTTATATTTTTTTA
This sequence comes from Ixodes scapularis, assembly GCF_016920785.2. NCBI lineage: Eukaryota > Metazoa > Arthropoda > Arachnida > Ixodida > Ixodidae > Ixodes > Ixodes scapularis. The sequence goes on along the minus strand of NW_024609835.1, from coordinate 56,944,007 downwards.
CTGGTATGATAATTTTTTTTCGATTTTAGTGTAAGCGTTTCTCAGAGAGTACGGAACGTGCATCAGGGCTTGTCTCGAAGCCTGCTGGCGCCCTCTCTATTTGAAAAGCGTAACTGCTTTCACTCTCGATCAGAGAGAGGAATAGATGTAGGGTTCTCCTAACTTCTCATAGAGGGAGCGACGTCCGCTTTCAGATTGTCGGAAATTTTTATTTTTTTTATCACTCCAGCTGCATTTATTGCAGTACACTCGCTTTAGATTAACCAATTAAACTTTGCATTTAAGTTATAATTTTTTTTTTCAAATCTACAAATTATCACATCTGCGATAGTTTGTTTTTTGCTGAATAGAGGTGTCTGGTACAGCTCCTTGTTGTCAAAAGGAAAAGTAACGAAAAACTGCAAAGCAGAAGAGCTACACCAATGCGGAGAGCAAGTCGTCTGCTTCTTGCGCAGGCGTTGGGGTGACGTCAGAACGACGCCACGCTCTGGTTGGCTTTGATTGAAAGGATAGTGGGTAGACCTCAATGCTAGATGTCTTGAGGTTTACCCACTATTTCTTTTCCAGTCATCCAATAAGAGTCATGGTAATAAAACCCGAGACTCAGGAACAAAGAAGGGGACGAACACAACACAACGTCTCGTTGCGTTGTGTTGTGTTTGTTCCCTTCTGTGTTCCTGAGTCCCGGGTTTTATTACCATGTTTTTTTAAGTATTATTGCAGTTATCCAATAAGAGCTCGGCGTTCTGACATCATCGCAATCCCCTGTGCAAGGAGAAGACGAACGTGCGCTCCGCAAACCCACCGAAAAGACAAGGCATGCTCATGACGTAATCTTTCATATATCCCCGACTCGCCTCAAGTGGCAAACACGTTAACGCTCAACCTGATTTGCCTCAAAACGGCAGACGTGTGCGTCGTGGCGTCCATGTGAGACACTGCAGCGTCGTCTTGCAGTGAGGCACTGCAAGACGCGCTGGTGTCGACGCTGACGCAATCTAGGCGGCGCGGAGCGTATCCACTTGTGATGACGTTTAAGGGGGAAAGACTTTGTCTTCTGGGTGGTATTGGCTATACATACTGCACATATGTTTATTGACGTCCAACGGCGACAAGCTGCATCTACACTAACGCGTCGAACCCATGTAATACCCCTTTGAGAGTGGCAATTTAATGTTGTGTCAGTTCCGTCGAATGACGTTTGAGCGTTCGGCGAATCAGCTCGCGTGCTGTCGCGCGTGCAATACGCTGCGCCCTGAGTGCCACGCGCTGATTGGCAGATCGTTCAAATGTCATTCGTTGGAACTGATATTATATTGCCCGTCTGACGGGGGTATTAGACTGTCCGCCGAAATCGGTTTCTCAACGTATCGCGCTGGGATTTACTACAGAAGTGCAGCTAGGTGGAGGAAGCTTGGAGTGAAAATAGCAACAGATGAAATTACCTCGTTCAAACAAAAAAAAAGAAAAAAAAAGAACCTGTTTTGGGCAATATACAGAAGCATTCTCAGACGATGTCATGACGTGGTCATTACTGTGCCCAGCTAGATGTATGAGCCCCCGACACAGGGGCGAATTTATGGGCCAGGTTTGGGAGGTGCGGTAGGCATTCGGTTGGCTGGGGGGGGGGGGGGGGGGGGGGGGGGGGGGGAGTCTGCTGAGATATGGATATGACGTTACGGTCGAAACGTTGCCCAGATCTATGTTGTTTACCCAATATTTGCTATGACACCAGAAACTGAACCTTTGGCTAATATATCAATGATTTTATTTAAACGAAGTAGAACTTGGGTGATCTTAGGGGGGGGGGGGGGGGGCGGTCGCCTTCTCCCCGAAGCTTTTAGGTGCAAAGGCATATTTCCTAAAACACCTTCACGAAAAACATTTTTATTTCGCTTACGTTCAAATAATTGTGCATTCTTAGACCTGTCTACTTCAGTCTTGTGAATTCAACACTTAGAGACAAATTTAGTCGAAATATACAAATAAATAAATAAATATACATTATTAAGTAACTCGGGAGCATGCATTACCCTTTTATTTAGATATCACATTTTCTGCTCTTAAAGTTTGTGAACTTTGTTACGTTGATTATAGGTTAGGAAATGTGCACCCTCAACCGGAGATATTCATATTACGCAAAACAAAACAGTATTAAATTACCTATCGTTATGGGAGAGATGAAGAGAGAAATCTTGTGATAGAGCAAAAACTAAAAATGGAATGGTTGTCTAAGGGTGGCGGCCACCCTCAGGTTGGTGAAGATTTAACCTTCCCACTTTCGCTGGCCGAGTGTATTCATCACTTCGGCTCTCGAAAGCAACAATAATTATGCACCGACTTATGCTTACAAATAAGGTGCTCGGCGCCCCAATCAGCTCCAGAGTCCGAGCATGCATGATTAGATGTGGCCAAGAAAAACAGCGTCCCACATTAAGAAAACATTGGAATTAGTTTTCTGCCAGCGTCAGTTCGAGTTCTTGCGCTCTTTATTGTATTGGTTCTGTTGATGCTAGGTCTTCCTTACCAAATTCGACTACTTTAGTGGCCTCAGCGAAACAGACAAGACTCATTAGACCGCGAAAGTTTCCAAGAACGTTATGACGGTACAGTGATCCATAAAGGTGTACAGTCAGGTGTACCGTCGACATGATCTATGGTTATTTATCATTTGAACATGAACACACTTTGAACGCTGCCCGAGTAGTCAGTTCACGGTTCTTTTATTTTCATGGTGGAACATTAGAAATAGGGTTTACAATTTTTGGTGAATTCACTCATAACAATGGGCTTCACGCACAAGAGACTGCTATCTGACGCCATTGTTTTTAAATTTTGCAGCACGTATTACCATTTTTACTTTCCTAGGCGTCAGAAAATACATAACAATGGGTCATGGAATCACTTCCTAGCACTTTTGGTGCGGCCCCTGGTTCACACAAATCTTTCATTTCGACAAAAAGCACATGATATGTGGCAATTTTTTCAGCAATTGCGAGTAGTCGCTCGCTAAACACATACTTATTATCGGTCTGGTTTGAAGAAACAAATAGATTGCTGCAATTTGGGAACGTGTTAGGAGGGAAGGATAGCAAGACAATTTAGATGTGTCTATACAATAGGTTACTTATTTGTGAACAGGTCAATAATCGAGAGAGATCCATTGTTGCAGATGGGGGAAAACCGTGGGGTAGACTAGAAAACACAATGCTGATTCCAGATATGAAACTGGTGTTAAATGCCTTCTGGCTGCTATGCTTCATCGCTTCAGTCCAGTTTTTATGGTATGTTCAGTCTATCTCCTGTATGAAAACCCTGTTTATTATAACCCCGCGAGAAAGCTCGGTCACCAAGGTTCAGCATGTCGGCTCGCCAGCACATGAAAAGAAAAGTCGATAATGTATTGCTTGTGTGGGATTTGTTAGTATAGTGCTTGGGGTATCGGTGATACACTTAGCAAACTTTGGCAACGCACTAAGCATGTCAACTCAAGCTCTGGTCTGTCGTGAAGAACTCCAAGAAATTCCATGGTATCAGTTTGGCTCGCAGTCAAGCCTGTAAAGGCCATAAGGATCTGCACGCTGGTGATCTACCTTCAATGAAGACAATGATATCTCCACGCTTTTTTCTGCTAGTTCAGTGCTTGTCAAACTGTGGGTCGTGACACCCAGCGAGGATCGAAAAGGGGCTTCTGGCATGCATTTTTTTTTGTTGCACCCCTAGCCCACTGTCTGATAACTACGAAATAAAACTTCAGCGTCAATTTTAGACTGCCTACTACTATTACGAGTGTGCACTGAAATCGAAATGCATGTGGTATACCAAAGAGAGGGCGAGTGGTTGGGGTCACAATGCAATGTTTTACATCTTGGAGGGTCGAAGTGTAGCAAAGTAAGTGAAGCACTGCACTGGACCTCAGATCTCTCACATATTCTAGGTAGTGATAAAAAAAATGGGAGAACTGCCTATCCCTATACTCTTTTCTTGCTCTGATTGGTATCAGCTATAGTCCACAATGGCAGGCTTGGTAAATCTGGCTTGAAAGGCCAGCTGCTAATGTTTGCATCTCACTGTCACCCATGATCCTGAAATCTATGTAGTGATCAAAGAAAGGGCTGAGCACTCTCTGTTCTTATCCTCTTTTCTTGCTTTGATTGACATCAGTCATGATCAACTCTTGCAGGTTGTGTATATCTGGCTTGAAAGGGCAGCCGCTAACGCTTGCATCTCACTGTCACCTATGAACTTGAAGTCAAACAGCACTATCACAACAGATCGAAATTCTACTGAAAAATGCGTGTGGTTAGAATTGACAATCTGCTTACTGCAGGTCAGGCTGTCTGGGCCAAAAATGATGCGAGGACTTCACCCACAAAAACGACCCTTGCCCTCTTCTAACACAGCTTGGCAGCGGTCTGCAATTTTGTTGCAATGCAGCATTAAAAGTTGCGTCCAAGGGGTGCAGGGGGTTGTCGCCTCGGCAGAACTAATTGGCGGGTCAGGCCTCGCACGCTTATTCCTGGCGGCATGCAAAAGGGAGTTGTACTAGGACGCCCTGACCGAATCAGGGCGTCCGTGCCTCCAGCTACAAGTTCCTCTTCGGACGGCTTCGTGGAAGGTGCTGTCCCGGGAAGCAGAAATATGCCTGCGTTGGCTTTGGATGCAAGATAGAGGTCGACACAGTTGGTTGCTTTGTTAACAGACTCGGCAATTAAGCCCCCATTCGCGATAACGTCCCTAATTGCACTGAGTAATGCACTCACCCTGCAGTTGGTACTACACTTACCATAAGTTGGATATGTTCTCAATGGTTTCGTTTAGCAGTGACCCATCTGGGCCTGCAAAAACTCCGTTGCAAGACGTCCCTGGCTGGACGGTGGTCTGGAATTTCGATGGAATACTGCATTGCAAGTTGTGTCAAGGGGGTGCGGGGGCCTTGTCGCCTCGGCAGTACGAATTGGCGGCTCAGCCTCACATGTTTACGGCAGCATGCAGAAGGGAGTTGTACTAGGGACCCTGACCGAACCAGGGCCTCCGTGCCTCCATCAACAAGTTCCTCTTCGGGCAGCTTCGTGGAAGTTGCTGTCCTGGGAAGCAGAAAGGTGCATGCGTTGACTTTGGATGCATGATAGAGGTCGACACGGTTGTTTGCTTTGTAACAGACTCGGCAATTGAACCCCCGCGTCATAACGTTTCTAATTGCTCTTGTGGTTAATACCGCACTTACCAAAAGTTGGATACGTTCTCAGTGTTTTCGCCTTGCGGTTAACCCATATGTGCCTACAACAACTACGCTGCAAGACGTCCCTGGCTTGACGGCGGTCTGGAATTTCGTTGGAAGGCGGCATTGCAAGTTGTGTCGAGAGAATGCGGGGGGTCGTCGCCTCGGCAGACACAATGGGCGGGTCAGGTCTCGCATGCTTACCTCTGGCAGCATGTCAGGCATGTAGCCAGGGGAGGGGAAGGGGGGCATGGGGCCCGGGTTCCCCCCCCCCCCCCAAATCTTCCATTTCGCTGGGGCCTCCTCTCCTCCTCCCCCTCATACAGCATTCTGTCATGGGCGCCCCCCCCCCCCCCCCCGAAACAAAAACCTGGCTATTTGCCTGCAGCATGTAGAAGGCAGTTGAACTAAGGACCCTGGCCGAACCAGGGCTTTCCGTGCCTCCATCCACAAGTTCCTCTTCGGAAGCTTCGTGGAGGTTGTAGTCCTGGGAAACAGTAAGATGCCTATGTTGGCTTTGGACGCAGGACAGAAGTCGACACAGTTGGTTGTTTTGTTAACAGGCTCGTCAATTGAGTCCCCATACGTTAAAACGTTCTGAATTGAACTGAATAATGCACTCATTTTGCAGTTGGTTCCTCACTTAGCATAAATATGCTCTCAGTGGTCTCGCCTTGCGGTGACTCATCTGTGCCTTCAACGACTCTGCTGCAAGACGTCCCTGGCTTGACGGCGGCCCGAAGTTTTGTTGGAATGCAGCATTGCAAGTTGAGTCGAGGACGTGCGGTGGTAGAAAAAACAGAAGGACGGACAAGACATTGCGAACGGTGTCTTCCCCTCCTGTTTTTTTTGTGTGTCTTTTCTCCTTTTTTGCAAACTTTACTTGTAAGCTCTGCACCCAAATGTCTTAAGCGTATTTTCTCTACTTGAACTATATAATACCACAGACGTACATTTGTGTGAAAACCTGCACCGATAGTTTTGTAAACGAGGTACCCGCGTTTCCACACATATATCAGTGCGGAGTTGTGAAAGAACAGGCCGTTCTATGAAAAGCAATTTTGAACAATTAGGGCGAAAAGGGACTGTTTGTGGACACGGGCACTTAGAATGAGGTTCTGAGTTAGCTTTTTTCCATTAGTCGTTCCCATAAAATAGTGCTTACGCACAAAATAGCGCTTAATTAAATTGATGCTGAACCGAAATCTGGATTCCCCAAAACATGCGGCAAAAGCGTGCAATGGGATGCTACAAACACCAAAACATCACTCGTACAGTGATATCTCAAACGGATAACCGAATTTTTCCAAAAAAGAGGCGCATTTGACAGGAATGTTGACGTCATGTTGCTCCGAGAAGGAGAGGAAACGGCCTCGCGTCTTCTCCGCCTCGCGGCCTTGAGGGAGCGAAGCGAAAAGAGGAGGCCTCTAGGTATCTTGACGTCACGCGCCTCGTCAGCCTGGTTCATTCTCGACTTCTTTTTCCAAAAATGCGGCCGTCCATTCCAGATATCGCCTTACTAGTAGGGTTGTAGGGATTATAGCGTCCCGCCGGATTCTCCAGCATAGTTTTTGTGAAATCGAAATTTCGGTTCACCATCCCTTCAAGATATTTTAATGACCTTGATATCAAGAGGAAGCTCAAAATTATCTCATCTTATTTTATACAAATTCAATATTTTATGCACAAAATAAATTCCGGTACATAGATATAAATAAACATGTTTAAAAAAAATCTAACAAATTTAGGCTGATTTTCTCAAAAACTAATTTCTTTCTGCGCTTCATGTTTTATTAGAGGCAAGGTTTGATTCTGGTTTATCAGAAAATATAAATATAAAATAAAATACAATATTTTGTTTCTATCACCGCAATTAAAGCTTAAATCTTGTCAGTTGTGCTTTGAGACTGCGTCATGCATGGGTGCGATTCAAGCCAATAATTTTGCAAACAAAAAAAAAGCTATACTTCATATTTTTATTTTTGATGAAACATTATTACCCCTAGATACTCATAAAAAGTAATGTGAACAAAAATGTGAGATTTTGGAAATATCGATAGAATTTGATACGTTCTCAAAATGTTCGTTCATTCAAATGTGTGTAACGAAGTTTATTTTGTACATATATTATCCAACGTGTGCGTAATAAAAAGAGCTCTGTTCGAGCTTTTTGATACTCTCAAGTTTATTAAAATATTTTACATAGGTCAGACGTAAGAAATTTCCAAACATTGTCAAAAATCACCAAAAAGATATGCAGTTCCACATTATTCATCAATCTTTTTCTAAAAGATAAGATTCTCAGTGAATTAAGCGCAATGAAATCTATTCTTAGAACGTCATAGAAGAGTCCTAGTGCTGTAGTTTGATATTTAAGAAAATAGTGAGCGGTAAAACAAGCAATCCCGACAGATGGGACAAACGTCGATTCTCGCCTAGTCGAATTTGAAACACAATACCTAAACAAAAATTTAAAAAAAATTGCGATGCTTGCCGTTTGCGTTTTTTTTTTTCATGTCAAGTGGGCTCCGTTTTCTTTCTTTTTTTTCAAATTTGCAATTTTATTTTAGAACTGTGCTTGATTTTGGTGTTTAAATGTGCTTAAATTGTCTTCATCATTGGTGCTATCAATTTGTACTTACTATATGTAGTTTTAGTACGCGTGCTTCGTTGTGCTGTGCTAAACTTTTATTATATATCTGGTTTTGCATTTACACTGTACCGAATACCAGTAATTTTACATCCCAAGGTGTGTTTTGCCTTTCTTGCGTCTTGTGTATTGCCCACATCTGCCTCAGCTCTCAACCGAGGTTTAGCATTGTTCAAATAAAATTAAAATTAAAAAAAAAATAATTAACAAAAGACAACTACGATATTGATATTTATTAGCTCTTCTTTAAGAGAGATATCTCTCAACCTCATGCATAACCCTAGTGAAAAGAAAGACTTGGTCGTGGACTTCGGAAAATTCCAAAAACAGATATTCAATCAACACTCTACAATTGGTTCTACATCCCGATGGAGTCCCTTGCTGAAAGTTTACACAGGATGTACGGCGAGGGGCTCACGAAAAAGAGCAAACCAGGGAATTATATTAAAAAAAAAAAAAAAATAGAGATCACACCAAGTACACGAGCCGCACGTACGCCATTGGTATTTGAGAAACATGAAACTGGAGCTTTATATTGGGTATTAAGAAAAACGTTACGCTTATATACGATCAGAGTAAAAACAGAGTTGAGGAGATGATTACATTAGTGCTTACAACAGAAGGTGTGAGTAGAGACGTTGAGGTGTTTCCAGCTGATTCGTAGAGTTTTAAAGGCTAACATCTCCTAAGGTCAAGAACCTAAATCCCTTGAACTCTTTCTTTGTATCATCTTTGCTAAGAAGAAACTGGTAGAAAACATATAGTACCGTTAAACAAAAAAAAAATAAGATAGCAATATAAAACGCACTCTGACCGAGGCCAAATTAATACTATTTATCAAGAGAGCCTTCATGGAATTATATATCTAATTTTTCTGTTCTAGTGTCTGCACGGCTCAGGTTTTGATTAATTAACTGGCCTCGTCTGTCGTGGTTTCCTTCCAGTCAGAATTAGCGCGTCACCTTTGAAACTAAGCTGATTTAATATTTTATTTATTATCATATTATCTTACTGTTCACTTTTTTACTGAGCTTTTATTTAATTTCAACGATTCGTACATCGTAAACGCTCTTGACAGACATGTACAAAAAGTAAAACTGTACGATTTAGAAAGACTAACCTCAACATACAACCGAAGAGCAATGAAATTTAAAACAAAAGAGAGTGATGTGCGTCAGGCACTAACATCTGTTTTTACGAGATGAGCAAAAGCATGTTGCGTTTTCGAGCCTGCTGTTAATTCCCGGGGTACAGCGTACAGCGTCTGGCCGCTTGTTCGGCACATTCAATCAGCTCCACATTCGTTTAATTTTAGAAACTTGAGCTCAGGTGTAGCTCAGCATTAATTAGGTTGTATGCCAGTAACGGGGCCAAAATCACATGACAGAATTGTGTTTTTTTTTTTTTCTAACCTGTTTGTTGATATTTAGAAAACCGTCCAAAAAATCTTATTCTGAAGCTAAGCGGTTTAAAAAAAGAATTTTTGACAAAATTTGTAACAAACAATCTTTTTATATTTTTGTTTTGGTATGTATTTTGCCATTTAGAGCTAGGGACTGCCTTAAATATTCGTTCACACATGGTAGAATGTGGGCCCAGACGGGCCAAGCGCATTCGCCACAGAAAGCTGGATATTTCACTAATTTTATCCGCTGCCTTGCCGACTTCAGTGTGTTACTTCACGCTCAGTGTCTTCTTTCTGAAAAATACCTGTCAATGACCGCTATGACCAGGGCCGGCCCTAGAAGTGGGTGACCTGAGCGGTCTCCCTGGTGCCATCTAAGTGGGGGTTCCGCCGCGTAGCTTTTTAGTTATTTTTATTTTATTGATTTGGACACGGCGCCCGACACGAGGCTATATGCTCGATTGCCGTTCGTTTTTGAATGGGGTTCTCACAAACCGCTCGTTTTGGGTCACTACTCACTTGTTTACTAACAAAGTGGTGTCCTACCTAGTAGATAGGGACATATAAAAAGAAAAAGGGGGGGGGGGGGGGGGGAGTTTGCTCAGGGCGCTTGATGGTGTGGGGCCGTCCCTGGCTAGGACTTTGAATGTGCCCGCGAGTAGCTAAATAAAAATTCGGCTGCGACCATTATCTCCAAAGTACAAAAGTTATAATGTTAAAAAATTGTTTAGGATATAGTCTCTCATGAATGAATTATAATGACTATTTAAAAAGATGGTATATGTCAGGACGTTCATCTGAACCATATGTTTAATAATTAAAATATTTTAGCCTAAAATTATATTTTGCTAAATTAGAAGAAGTGTGTCCTCATTTGAGGGCAACATGCATTCCGGTTGTCATTTAATCTCATTTTTGATGGTACGCAGTAATTTGCTCTAATCAAAAAGATTAGTGTATTCGGGCTAGAAGACGTTATGACTGTTTTATGTCTGTATTGCAATACTAGACAGAAACCTCTGGCAGAGAAAAATGAAAGTGAGCATCTCCACAATGCATGAAGCCCTTCAAAGCCCTAAGGGTGAAATGGGACATCGCAACTCCCACAGGAGTAGCATGTCTTGCAGCAACAAATCTTTGCTTCGACAGCGCTGTGCCTGACGTCAGCTGCACTACTGACGTCAAAACTATCTTCAGAGTCATCATCTATGTCTAAAATTGCGTTAATTTCTTCCCTTGTGACTGAAAGCTCCTGTATAGACTTTTTCATACATGCCACTATAGAAAAGGCAGAGCGATACAAAGCTCGCATGCGTACGAAGTCAACGTGTTCTGCAAGCAAAAGTCGAAAAAGCACGAAACCAAAAGAGGGCAGTGTAGCTGCGTGGTGTCTGTCCCCACTTGAGGACAGATATCGTGAGCATCAACAAAACTAATGAAGAAAATTCATGTCTAAATTTTTATGGCAAATAATTTATTCCTGGCTAGAGCAACCTAAAATTATTTTTGATTCAATATTCGGGGAAAACTTCGTCCGTGACCAATTATTGACTTTTACGAACTGCTGCTTGGTATTGATATGAGGGAAAGAAAAGTATTAGGCAATCTTGGTGACAGCCGGCATGTGCTGCCATCTACTGGCCACCTGGAAAAAAAGCTTTTTTCTGTCCTTACTCGAGAGACACCATGCCGCAAGGTAAGGTGCGATACTTTTTGCTGCAGTGTAAAAAATAAGAGAAAAAAAAAAAGATATCTTCATGTGGGGACGATATGCATGAGGGGTTTCAACCGTGATTTCGGGGAGTAAAGAACCTTTATTTTTATAAATTTTCTCACTACATTGTGCTGAGGTGGCACGTCACGTCAGTTTTTCTGTTAGACTTAGTGGGGAAATTAATGTATGTTCCAGGTGTCGCCAGTTCACGTGACTTCAATTTTCCCGCTAAATTTAAGGAAAATAACAAATTGGTGTATAAGTGCTGATGTCAAGTCACGTAATGTTACACTTCCCGTTAAATTTAGCAAGGAAGACGAATTGCTGCATAGCTCATGTGACGTCAGGTAACGTGACGTTAATTTTTCCCGTTACAGTGTCATCTAGATTATTTGACATCGATTTCCCCGCTGACTTTGGTGGGGTAATTTAATTGGAACATAAGCCACGTGACGTCATGTCAGATGACATCAACGTTACTATAATCGAGTCAATCAGCAAGCTCCTCATCAGCCGCGCTTCGGGAGGCCGGCCCTCTCCTTTCGTGTGAGCGTGCTGTCGCTGTCGTCGCAGCCCTCCCGGTCCGCAAGGCCGGCCAAGCTCTGGCCGGCCAAGCTCTAACTTTCCATTGCGAAATCAGGCGGCCGGTGGCACAGCGACGGCCCTCGCGCGGTTCTCTTTTGTGAAATCGGCTCTGCAAGTAGATTTTACTGCGGCCACATAATTGTAAATATGCACGCTTACGATTTTCAATTTTTAGACGGTATGATGCAACGGAGAGGAGCGTAGGTGCCTAGCCTTGGGTCGAGCTTCGGAGTGCGATTTTCTGCTTGGGTAATATTAAAATAAAACGGGATTTATCTGATAGCTGATGTCTCTCATATTAGGCCAAGACCAGCTTCCACAGCCAGGAATTGGCATGCGCTGTCAGCGCCGTACCCAGTTCTCGATAAACGCTCCAGATACTTGTCACGGAAAAACCAACAAAATACGTTTTCTACCTTTTATTTGTTGCCACAATAAATCTTCGGCAAGGCTAAAATTGTAGATAAATGTTGCGCAAACGTTAATTCCTCTCTTTTATTTTTTTTTGCTATGAAAAAAAAAATTGCGACCAGAATGCAAAATATTAAGGCTGAAAATTTATTTAGTTGGCGATCACGGAGCCGGGCGTTATTGTTTGCTAATACCACCTTGTCCATCATCTCTAACTTTCGATTGGCTTCTCTGACATAGAGCTTTTAGAATAGAAGTGCATTCGCGTTGAAACAAAGAAGCAGAGTAGCCGGACAGTGACGTTTTCACAGTGGTCATTGCACTCCAGCCTTTCTGCACTCTAAAGGAAAAAGAGTGTAAAAGGTACACCCTTTTTCCCATATAATACACCCCAAAACTTCAATTCGACGTACGGCGCCCTACAGTAGAACAGACGGCCTGGAATTTTACGAGGGACTTGATAGCCGTGTGGTACAACTTATTAAAATTGCTAATGTATGTTTTACTGACTACAAAAAAAAAAATACTAATAATCGGGGTTTTCTTGGCCCTACTATAAAAACTCGGTGTTTTCTTTGATACGTACCTTAGCCATTTAAAAAGTTATATCGCACCGCTATCAAGACCCTCGTAAAATTTGGGGTCGTCTCTTCGACTATAGGGCTCAGCACGGTCGAAATGAAATTTTGGGGTGTATTATATGGGACAAAGGGTGTAACGATACACCCTTTTACACCTTTATTTTTTAGAGTGTGTGTCGCCTTCTCAGGGGCTAAGTGGGGTAGCTAAAAATGTATTTATTTTGTTGGAATAGATCACAGAAGCGTCATCAAAATTGAAAAAACAACATTATCATGTATTTATTTTAAGCCCAAATGCGACGGCAAGAAAAGACTAGTTAACATATACCGAATTTAAATTAACGCCCTCATAAAAACACGTCAACATGCATGTTGCCGTATCAGGCACTGGAGCATGCATATATGCTTGTAAAAATGAACTCGTTTCATGTAGACAACGAAAGTGTCTCACAATTCGTACACTGTTGCAACGAAGATGTATCAAGTACTTTAAAAATACCGACCCTAATATCTATAGGACGTTCCCACGTAAATCTTCAAAGTATACGCACACGAATCCACGCTTATCAGCAGATCGGATGTGATGTCTTGAAATTCTTACCCCTTACTCAGACGTCTCCGAAACGGCACGCACACGCAAGGGACCTAGGATGTCACACACGTAAAGAACACAAGCGAGCACTAACTCAACCGTTTCCGCCACCTCAGATGTTCTAATGGTAGGCCTCCTCGGCATAGCCAAACACAAATACAAAAACCGCCCGCGTCCTTCAAATGACGAAGACGTCTTCAAATTGTCAGTCTTTCCTAATGTGGCTCTGGAATATATGCAGCAGCTTATGCTTGAACTACTGGCACAAATTTAGAACACCAGAAGAGGGAATGTTCATGGTATCTCAGTCCTCAAACGACCAAAACACAACGGTTCGTGGGCCGGAAACCACGACAGACGCAGCCATTTCTCTGAGCTTGCTTCCCTTGGTGCCGAGTGCCAAACACTGCCAAACCTACGGAGGTCCGGCGTGCCTGAATTTACCTCAAAAGTCCCAGGAAATGTTGTCTAAACTCGAAAATTATCACACTGGCAAAAGGCGCGAAAAAAGCACCTTGTGAACCCACACAAAAACGATGTTTCACGGCATATCCAACCGAGGCCAGTCAGACAGAGCGGGCCAGGCAAGCTGCGACACGAGCGCCGCTATGCGGCAGTGAATTGCAGGGCGTCACTCTTTTTTCTCGGAGCTTGCCAACTTAGCCAATGCAGTGACGTTGGATGACATCAACTGACATCACGTGACCTATACACCCCTTAAGTTTCCGCGCTAAATTTAGCGGGGAACGCTCGGACGGACGGACGAAAGAACGGAGACAATTTTGTGATTGGAGCGTAGCGTTAAAAAGCATTTCGTTCCCTAATACGCTTCGTTGAAAAGATCATTGGAGCACGACGTCCGGCTAGTGAACAACAAACATATAACGTCATTTTTGTTGTTTATTTGCGTGCGAGGACGTTACCTGTACCAGCCCGTATTATTTTACCGGTGTATGTTAATTATTTATTTATTACATACTTCCAAATATTTCCACATCCTGCAAACAGGAAGAGCGAGAATGAACAAATATAGGGACACCCGTTTAACATTCACACGCCTGCAGATTATGAGGCTATCTGAGAACCAGCAATGTCAGCAATAATAAGATGGGCCGAAATGGGACACGGCTCAAATATGTTGGTAATGAAACTATAATTTCAAGTTGAAACTTAACGGATCAATTTAATAGTTGAATGCGAATCCGTCGGAAAGCTCATTGCTTCACTTTCTTGTTTTCTTTTCTATTCTTTTTTTTTTTTTACGGCAACGTTGACTACTGGTTAGAAGATAGAGTAACTCTGACCAAACAGAATAAAACCTTCTTCAAATGTTGACAACACAACCTTCTCTGACTTCAATAGTTGTAGTTTACACATCGGGTAGAACACAGATGTATAAAATTCGAACAAACACTGAGAACGATATACCGGCGTCGTTGATTTGCTCACCTCTTTTCGATCGCAGTAGCCGGCACCACCAAGCACGCACTCAATGACGCCAGGCTTGCGCTCTTAATTGTTTATGCTCAAATAATTAAAATAAACTATACTTCGTTATTTTACTATAGGCCAAATAAGCGGCACAATCAGAGCAGGGGACAACCCCACACGGATGGCATAGCCAATGCTGGAATTGAAGTGAGACGTCGTTAAGAATGCATCAGGTGTCCTGCAACCGGCTGCTGAAGCGCGGGGCTATGGTATTTCAAAATGATGCTAGCCATCTCCTCCAAGCCAGAAATACGTTTCTGGCAAATCCCAAAAGGCCCTCGGCGACCCCACATTGCACCGAGTGAAACCAGGAATCGGGGCACCGTTTCGACCGATTTGTACATTCGTAGGGCCTGGAATCGGTGCCGTCTCTTTTCTTATCATTGTGACTTCAAAATACGAACAAGCAGAACGAACAGGTGAGAAAGTCAATGCGTATCCTGTCTTCTTATCGCGCGACTTTCGGCTTTTAAATCAATAAATGACAAAGGAATATGAACAGCTTTTTCTGTTCAAAGGTGCTCCCTCACGCGCCGTACATCGGACGGCCGTAATGCATCGAAAAGACGGTGGGAGGCTGTGCACTTTCGGAATGTAAGGTCCCTTGATACTTTTGTTGCAAGTAACGACAATCAATACAAATGACAAAGCACATTCCGCTAGAACAAAATCGCGACACACAGTTCAAACTTCTCCTATCTGCCGCCATTCGCTTCCTAAAACCTGCACCGTCACGCAGTCGGCGCTTCAAAGAATGTCGCTACTTGTAGGAAGCTCTTATCTGGGGACTTCATCGGAATGGCCTATTGCCTATACACTTGACTGAACGTCTGGGTAGTTGACACTGGCGTGGCTTTCAAAGTTTAAGTTGCAAAGTCTACATTTGAACCGCGCTCACCCCTGAGCTGACAGTGCGGTGGAAGCTACATGCGTGCTATATACCCGTCACGCATCTAACTTTTGGCACGTGATCACGCTTTTCCCATGCCACATTTCTACTACGTCTTGTTGCCCCCGTTCCAGTTATTTGTCACTCCTAAGAACTGAATCAGGAGATAGTTTTCTATGTAGATCGGTAAGAGACCACAGCTTTTCCGGGTTTCAGGTGAAAAACTTGCTTAATCCTTGTGTTTTCAGCGATTTTCACCCTACAGTATTCGGCGAATATTGTGCAAATACGTGTCTGAATTCATGCAGTTAAAAGGAGTCAAACAAATAAAAAATCTTCATAATGTGGTGAGTGATGTGGCTGGCCCTCCGGATCCCGCCTGAGCGACCTGTTCGAGTTGTGGCGAGCGCAGGCTCGTACCGGCTGAGCGAGCGCTCGCTCTGAAGATAAATATGCTTCCAGCCAGTGCCACCATCGTCACCGTCTGGTTTGTCTATCTACCAAAAGGACCCGTCTTTCCGGTCATACTTACCACACAAGGACAGGCGACGGACATACTGCTCTGCAGTCACGTGTAAATGCGCTATTAGGATTACCGGGTTTTTTTGTGCGTGTTGCCTGTCGTCAGTAGGTGATTATTAGAGAGTTTTAGTAGATCATTCCGATACCTCCGATAGCCCCGATAACGATACTATGCATGCGCAAGGGAGGCGGTGGCGGAGTATCGGGTATCCTTATCGGAGTCATGGGAACGATCTACTAAAACTCTCTATTGTTTCTAGATCGTGACAATACGTTGCCCCCAAAAGTGCGCATGAAGTTGAAAAAAAATAAAAACACCAATGCCTACATTGTTTTTTTTTTCCTTGAGGACATGGTGTTTATGTTATTGGGTAATCCCAAAATGCAAGTCTCAGAACTTTCTAAAAAAAGGACTGTGGTCTACATTACTCGTCTTTATTCCATTCAAAATACTTCATCTGAAGCATCTATTCATTGTCATACTTGCTTTCAAGCTTATCTTGACTGGATTTGGTTATCCCTGCTACCAACCAAACAAGATATTCGGAGTAGAATTGGCAGTTCCTTCTTCTAAATCTAAAAACCAACAGAGAAAGGTTGGTACAATGTTCACATGGAGACTGCACATTTATTAGAATACCTCCTTAATAAAAAATAACGAGATAGTTTTTATTTTTTATTTAGGCATGTTTCCTTAAAAATACGGAGTTGCTCAATTATCCACTCTAAAAACACGTTATGCGTATGCTCTTTCTTTATTTAATTTACGCAGGCCAAGCGGATTGGCCGCCTTGATGAAGTACTTTTGCTTTGATTTTCATGCGTGACGACCGGAGGCAAATTAAGGAGTTAATTAGGCACGGTTTACTTATGTATTGTATCTTTTGTTTAAAATGTTACCGCACCCCATTTTTTTCTTTTTTGTTCAAGCTGACAAAGCACGCGATTGCGATGATGAAGACGTCTCATTACTCACCATAATTACGCCGGCCAACGAAATGTAAAGCGCATGAAAAGCATTTATAGAACAATAGAAGTGGTTAGGTGACAAAAATGCAAAGCATTAAAATTACTGTCCACGAATGAAACCAAATACTCCTAGAACCCTCAAGAATAATTACAATGAAATTATAGTTACAATGAAATTGCATCGAGAGAGTTGTATTTGACCATTCAAGCATTCTACATTGATCACGTTGCAACTAAAATCTGCGGAGCAAACTCACAGTCAAACATTGAAGTTCATAAAAGCAGAGCAGTTAATAGAGCGTTCTAGAAGAGAGGGCCCCAACGCTTTGGGTCCCCAGAGCAGCTTGGTGTGTCGCCGAGAGCGTGTGAAGGACGTCTGCGCAAGCGCAGTGCAAGGCCTCAAGCTGCTTGGAAGACCAGAAGCGTTCGGGCCCCCTGTTTTAGAACTCTCTGCTGTCTAGACCTAATAACGCTTTGAGGCAAAAATGGGGTGTGCACTGGGACACCCTAGAGCGCGTGAGGTGTTGCTCCCGGTATTCCGGCATACCGTGTACTTTTTGTTCAAAACGTTATCCGCGCACTTTGCTCCCATGACACGAAGTGCTTACTTTTTTATGTGGTGGGTGACCTCCCAATTGCTTCCAAATACACCTTATCGGCTTATGCTACAATAGCACTGAGCACCCGATGATTATATGATAATCAGAATGATCAGGAAAATATGTGTTGTTTTTTCGCTCTACTATTGTAACCCTTGTTTGTTTGTTTTTTATTTTTTGTTTGTTGTTGTATTTTTTATTGTTTTTCTTTTGTTGCTGTTATTGTTGTAGTTGTTGTTGTTTGTTTGACGTTGTGGTGTTCTGACGCGTTATGGTTTGGCAGGGCCATTTTTTCGCGTGCCGTTCCTTCGAGTAGTGTTTTGTCTCGTTCATACTCGTACTAGGTTGAAACGAAGTATAGTTGAATCAAAGAAAGGAATAAAAATGAGATGAGATGAAATCTGAGTAATTAAAACGTCACCTCGTTAAATGCTATTCGTTGGAATGAAGCTTCGTTTCTACGCAAGTGCACGCGAAGCTAAAGCTGCAGAAACGAGTCTCAAGCTTTTAGTGCAGCCGCTGTCCACACGCGCTGGGGCTGTAAGTGCAAGCATAGTTCAAGTGTACATGATTTTTTTCTTCTACAGTCAGCCTCGTTCGTAACGACATTTATTATAAAACTCTCTGCTTTCTATCATATATGATTCGATATAGTGGGTAGAATGTTAGCTGCATAATCGTGTTTGTTGTTCGGGCTGGCTGTCAATAAAAATATTTTACCTGATTAATCGCTACCCTTTAATCAATTATTTATTCGATTATTCGTTCGCATTAATATTTAGCATATCGTGTTTAATAAAATTTCCAATGGTGTAAAACACTATTTGTTTTACACTATTTACGCTACGGTCACCGAAAGCTTAAGAAACACAGTGGCGCAACGTTGCACGCCTCTTTTTTACTTTGTGATACATTTTTCGGCGTTTAGTAAGCTCATAAGCACCAGGAAAATAGTCAGAGCCTCTTGCTTCTTGCAGGTTTTGCACAGAGTTTCATAAGCTTTGTCACCAATAGAAGGAGTAACAATTCCGAGCGAGCCTGTTCTGTTTGGACGCCGAAATGTTCAATGCCCGATTTAGAGATTCTATTAGAAACGATAAACCGCGCTGGTAAACTCACAGGTACATATATTGTTGTCATTATCCTAACGAAAATTAAATTTTGCGTTCCTCTCCTTGTCGTCTCGGTCTGTCGTTCGTCATCCTCATTTCAGCTGTCTACGTTTTCCGTTCTTTTTCTTATATGTATATTTTTCTTAAATTTTAAAAGTTTTTTCTTTGTTTTCTAATATTAAAACATTGACAGGTGGTTTTGAAAATTAAGGCCAGAACAACAATTCTATTGTCCTCCAAATTACAACATTTTCCTCATCCCCGCCCAAACACGTAGTTCAGAAAACCTGTGTACAGCGTATGCCTGAAGGCCCTCAAAAAGTTTGATTGCTGGAGGGTCCCCGATAGCGTTTTCCACGTGGGTGGTTTCACAACCTGAGTCGTTTCGCCAACACTTCGTCGAATCTTGGGCCACGAGGAACAATCCTCCCAAGGTAAACGATAGCCGGTGATGATCTCAAAGAATCTATTTGACAACCCTAGAACGACGAAATAGACAAGAGAAGAAGAATATGCGATTACGAGCGAAGGATGAGACCTGCCGCCAAAGGAGTGAATAGAATCGCGGCATCCTGTAATCCGACGTCCTCATCCTGCTCTTTCTGCCGAGACCGTCGGAAATATTCCGCGGAGATCGTTGGTTCGTCTGGATATTATTTCGTAGACGAATCCTGATGTTCACGGAGAGATTCCACGCAGCACACTGTCTTTTGGAGGTACCTTGTCGTCATTGTTGTAGAATGGTCAAAACGTTTTCGTGTTTTCGCTATAAGGGTACACAAAAGTTTTTATAATCTGCCCCAAATGTCATTTTAGAAGGTATCATTTATGTAATTAAATATAAATAACAAAAAGGCGTTACCTCTTGCTCTTGTGTTGTTTTAAATAAGGTATGCTGTTTATTTACTATCTTTTGTAGATTTATTGTTTGCTTTTGTCAAATATTAAAATTACACTTACAACCGCAACATAAGCTACAACGTATATCAGTACGTTGCAGATCATTAATATTGAGTCACTGACAGTACAAGAAAAAAAAAAAGCGCTGGGAATCTGTCGTGCTGGCCTTCCGCCAGCGTGTGAATTTGGGCTTTTAAAGCAAGAAAAAAAGGCCCGAGCAACGCGTCCTCTAGAAAATGCCTATCAGATGGCCCGCTCTCCCTTTGCGCCCGGCCAGCATTGAGTTGTAGACAAACGTCACGCGGTGGCGCCCGCCTGCGACACTGTTCCCTGCAATCCGCGCCACGTTTATAGGCGCTCGGCGCTGCTTTTCGCTTATACACAAATGTTTTGCGAGTTTTTTTGTTTGTTTTTTAGGATAATATGTACGCAATTTGGTTCCGTACTACCTAGATAAGGCCGATGGTTCTTGTCGTCTCTTAATGATACTGGAAATAATATAATGTCCGTGAGGACGTAATTTTCGCGACTTAAAAAAGCGTAGACCTCTCTGAATTGCGAAATTTTGTGCCCGAGAAATATTTCCGAAAAGCACCTTTCGCAAAAAATGTAACCGACGAAAACAAGTTCGTTTACAGTATATCCACTCATGCGTCGACGCTCACACGAGGAAATCGCCTATGAATACGAGTTTTTAGAGTGTTTCATCAACTGCCGTTCACGAGCGATTTTCAAAAAAGCATTTGCGACACACATCTCACCTTGAAAGAGACGTCAGAAATCACGTGCATGGCAGAAATGTATCTGGGCATTTCTGCTGTCAAGATGTAGGCACCAGATGCGTTTACAACTTCAACGCTTAATTGCGGAATAGGAGTTCCAGCTCAAAAGGCTTCACGGCAGCATTCCTGTCTCTCACTTCCAGATCATATTTGGCTGAAGAGAGGCTTCATACATTTCCTGGTGATGAGTTCCAGGAGACGTTGCCGGCGATCTTTGCCCTGGTTTCCATAGGCATCGCCGTCGTCGCGTGGTCGGTGGACAGCGCCCCTCGCGGTGGTTTCGGCCATTCTGGAAGGGGTAAAAAAAGTGGATATGGCAAGATGCGCGACGCTCTTATTATAGGTATCTAGTTAGAGGAGGCGTTGGCCTGATCACCAACCCTGAAAGCAGTGGCGTAGCCAGGATTTTGTATCGGGGGGAGGGGGGGGGGGGGAACCAATGGCATCAATTCTCCCCCCCCCCCCCCCCCCCCCCCCCGCCCCAATACGAAGCAGGGTGAGCTGGGCGGTACGGACGCTCACGCAAAGATTGAGGCGCTGTTCATGTAAAACGGGTAAAGCTGCATTGTCATTTTTGAAAACGGAGCAGGCTTCATTTACAGGAAGACGGGCGTGGTGGCTCACTGTTCTGCTGTCGTCGTAGTTCCGGCCCACCAACTTTAAAAGCTTCTTCACAGCACACAACTCTCCCCGCTTTTTGAGGTAACACTGCACTACCAACGCGTGAAGGCTAGACAAAACACAAGGATGGCTATAGACCAATCACCAGTGTCTGCTCTCTTCCATGGGCACCACCATGTTTGTTTGTGCTGACGCAATGACACGGTAAAGGGGTGAGGGGCGGACGTGGGAGAGGGGGAACTGCACTTTTTGCGAGACTCCGTCTTTTTTAGAAACCTTCGCACTAATCGTAGTGCAAGGACGTCGGAAAGGTTGGTTGGTTGGTTGGTTGGTTGGTTGGTTGGTTGATTTGGTGTTTATGGCGCAAAAGCTACTAAGGCCATAGAGCGCCAAAAACGAGACTGTTGCTGGAAAAGGTTTGGAGACAAAAACAAAATGCTTTAGTAGCAGGGATGGGCAAAATACCTGCAAATATGTATCGAAATACAAATACAAAATACTTCGTCAAAAATGTATTTAATTACAAATCTAATTACATTTCCAGAAAAGCATTTAAGTACAAGATACAAATAGAACCAAATGTATTTGGTCTCCTCCAAATACTTTTCCAAATACATTCCTTAAAATTTGCGTCAGTGACTTCAGGGCACCTGCATCGGGTTTCTGGGTATCTCATTTTAATTTTGCATCGCACACTCGGGAGTTAGTGTGCGATGCTCTAGTAACGTAATAGAAATATAATCACAAAAAATGTAATCAGCTGGGACGTAATAGGTGAAAAAAGTACAGAGCTTCAAGCAGCTTTTTTTGTCGATTACATTTTGGTATAGACCAACAAAGAACCGAGACGACCAAGACGCGCAGCACTATACTCTGTTTCACCTTATGATATACCACAGGAAAGGCTACAAGCGCGAGCTCCTTGCTCTGGGGCACATCTCGGCGGCACAAGCTCTCGTGCACCAAGGACAGCTGCCAACGCCATGAGCTCGCGCTTCTAGCCTTCGCTGCGGTACAACATAAGGTGAAACGAAGTATAGCTAGAGATTTTTTATTGTTGCAACTCGCACCACTTACGAAAATCTGGATGACCCGCGCATGTAGAATGTTCCAGGCAAAAATATGGGTAGAAATCAGGCGGCAAAGCATCACAAGTTGTCACAGGCACTTATGTAGTCAGTCTGCCTATGAACGTCGACTTCGTCAGTCTTCTTGCCCTGGACAGGCACCATAATCAGAAAGTCACTAAACGCTTGTGCTTAATTGAGAGACACTGCATTCGGTGCAGAACGTAGTTTTCTTCCTGCTCTGGTCAGTGACAATAAATTTGAGGGATGTACTTTCGCCCAGAAAATTGCATTTAATTACAATTGTATTTGAAATACCCACGTTTTAGTATTTAAATTCACACATCAAATACATTACCCAATTTGTAATTAAATACAAATGCAAAATAGACAAAGTATCTGAAATACGTATTTCAAATACTGCCCATTCCTGTTTAATAGCCAGTGATTAGATAAAAGATGGTAATGGGGTACCAAAAGGTAAAAGGGTGATGGGCATGATCTGTAGGTTAAGAAAGCTAAAGTCGGTGTAGAAGGCCGATACTATCTAAAAATTTGAAAACATTAGTATGTGTCACAAGAGAATCATCACTTAAGAGCAGAGCTGGGTGTAGTGGGACTTGTTCTGGATACAGTTGCAAAAAATACAAAAGCCGTTCTTCATGATAAGCAGGACATTCAACTAGAATATGAAGAATGCTTAAGGCATTGTCACACTGCTCACAAGTTGGGGCATCTTCCCCACAAAGGAGGTGCCATGAGTCAGACGAGTGTGACCAATCCTGAGCCGGCAAAGGACAACCTCAAAAAAGCGTTCCTGGTGGCGTGCACTCTGCCATTCGCTCAAAAGAGGTTTGATCCTGTGCAACTTGTTGCCGATTTCTTGGTCTCATTAAGCCTGCCATTTGCACTTAACGTGACGCCTGACAAGGCCTTTGTAGTCTGCATAGGGAATGCTGTGGAGGTCAACTGTTCGCTTTACACAAGTACTTGCTGCGCGATCTGCCGCCTCATTGCCGGGAATGCCCACGTGGCTGGGAATCCAGCAAAATACAATTTCGTATCCCTGTCTTAAGGCAGTAACAACCTTATTTTGCAGTTCAAAGAGCAGGAAGTGCTTGAGGGGTGTTAGTGAAGACAGTGCATGCAATGCACTGAGGGAGTCGGTGTATACGATGGAGCGAGAGAGCTTGTTATCAAGTATAAAGCCTATGGTAAGAAGCAGACCATAGAGCTCTGCTGTAAAAATAGAAGCAGAGGAGTTGATTCGCCTAACAAGTTGAACTGTTGGGCCAATCATAGAACACCCAGCAGCAGATTCCGTCTTTGTACCATATGTGTAGAAGCTTACATATTCGGAATACTGACTTTGCAGTGCTAAGAATTCCTGAAGAAACACACCATTAGGAGAATCAGCTTTCTTGTATCGCGTGAGTGAAAGGTCACACTTAATGACAGGGTGCTCCCAAGGTGCTCCCGCAACAGTAGACTGCACTACCGGGGGCCTCCAATCGAGTCCCATGTTCTCACTGGCACTTTTCAATCTGGAGGAGAAGGCAGTCACAATTGTGGCTTTGTTTTGAAACACCCTTTCAGAGCGCATGTCTTCTACAGCCATTCGCGCAGGGTGATCAGAGATGGACCTGACTCTCAGGGAATACATAAGCCCCAGAGAATATCTTCTCTTCTCAAGAGACAGCTCGTTGGCCTCTGCATACAGACTTGGCACAGGAGACGTGCGAAAGGCATCCGTCGCCAATCGGAACCCAAGATGATGAATAGGGTCGAGCATTTTTAGAATGGAAGGCCTAGCTGAACCGTAAACAATACTGCCATAGTCAAGTCGTGATCGCACTATCGAGCGATATATCCTCAAAAGGCACGTCCGGTCAGAACCCCAGGATCGGTTGGACAGGAGTTTAAGAATATTAAGTGATTTGTGAGCTTTTAATTTTAGGTTCTCAATATGGGCACCAAGGGTTAGTTTGCTGTTAAATGTGACACCCAAAAACTTGTGCTCAGGCTTCACAGAAACTGTGGAATTGTTTAGTGCAAGAACAGGTTCTGGAAGCAGTCCGCGTTTCCGAGAAAAGCACACACAAACTGTTTTATCTGAGGAAAACTTAAACCCATTCTGATTGGCCCAGGTTGATAGCTTATTGATAGTTAGCTGAATTCGTCGCTCACACAGTGACAGATTGCAAGACGACACAGAGATCTGAAAGTCGTCTACATAGAGTGAATATTGCACCGATGGGGGGATAGCCAATGCAAGGGAGTTCATTTCGACAATAATCAGTGACACTAAGAACGCCTCCCTGAGGAACGCCATTTTCCAGGACAAACACTTTAGATAAAGCTGTTCCTATCTGAACACGAAAGGTGAGCCTGCTGAGGTAGCTCTCAATGGTACGAAGCATTCGACCACGGATACCCATATCATAGAAGTCACTCAGTGTACCAAAACGCCAGGCTGTATCGTAGGCTTTTTCGAGGTCAAAAAATACAGATAGGCAATGTTGTCTATGAACGAAGGCCTCACGCACGACTGTCTCCAGCCGTACTAAATGGTCAACAGTGGACCGAGACGAGCGATAGCCACATTGGTTCACATCTAGATGTCTATTTAGTTCAACGAAATACATCAATCTTCTATTAATTATTCGTTCAAGAATCTTTCCAAAGCAGCTGGTCAAAGCGATAGGCCTATAACTAGCCGCACAGGATGGATCCTTACCGGGCTTGAGTATAGGTATGATTGTTGCCATTCTCCAGTCCATCGGAAAGTAGCCCTCAAACCAAATACGATTAAAAAGGTATAAAACAATATCAAGTGTGGAAGGATGGAGATGCTGAAGCATATAACAATGAATACCATCTGGACCAGGAGCCGATGACTTAAAGTTTTGGAGCACTATGTTCAGTTCGTGTAAAGTAAAGGGGGCATAATAAGCTTCGCGTTCACCACCGGATGTTTTCAGTACCATACTTTCAGCTTTCCTTTTATGTTGCAGGAAAGCAGGCGAGTAATGCTGCGAACTGGAAATGAATTCAAAATGCTCGCCAAGGATGTTGCCCTGCTCTTCAAGATTGCTTGGGCATTTTTCATTTCTGGAAAGAAGTGGAATAGTGAAAGCATGATATGAGCCATTTACTTTATGAATCCTGTCCCATACTTCCTTGGAAGAAGTAGTACTATTGATAGAGGACGGATATTTTGCCAGCTCTCGCGTTTCGCTTTCCGACGAATGTACCTAGCACGAGCTTTCATTTTTCGGAAAGATATCAGGTTATCCCGAGTTGGATAACGTCTTAGAACGCTCCAAGCTTTGTTTTGCTGTGTGCGACTCTCTTTACAGTCTTCATTCCACCATGGCTTCGGTCGTTTAGGGAGCTGTCCAGATGACTGAGGAATTGAGAGCGACGCTGCAGTGAGAATATGGGATGTTTAAAGATGGCTGAGCTCATCAATCGGAAGCTGATCGAGGCTAGAACAGGCCAGGAGTGACGACTGCATAAAAAGGTTCCAGTCTGCTTTTTCAAACTTCCAGCGTGGATGGCGCGTAGGTGAAGACTGCGGAGTGTCGTTACATTTTAAAATAATGGGGAAGTGGTCACTTCAATGGGGATTCTGATCAACAGTCCATAAAAAATCGGGAAGCAGATTTGCGCTGCCAATAGAAAGATCGATGCATGTAGATGACAAGGATAAAGGACTAAAATATGTAGGATGGCCAGTATTAAAAATGCATAATGACTGTGAAAATAATATGGATTCGATTATCTTTCCACTTGTATCTGTATGATCACTTCCCCAGGGGGTACTATGTGCGTTAAAATCACCGAGTAAAAGAAAGGGCTCTGGAAGCTGGCTTAAAAGAGAGTCGAGATCTTGTCGCTTCAGAGAAAGAGAAGGTGGAAAATACACTGAACATACAGTTATGGCTTTATGCAACAAGAGACGAACAGCGACAGCTTCGAGTGGCGTCTGAAGCGGAAACTCTGCACACAGAATATGTTTTGGAATCACCACCGCAACGCCGCCACAAGAAATGGACGTGCTAGGGCGGTCTTTACGAAACACACCGTAGCGTCTCAGAAAGTTAGTGTGAGATGTATTCAAGTGTGTTTCCTGCAAGCATAAGGCAGGTGCCTTATACTCTTCTAAAAGGAACTCAACATCTGCAAGGTTAGTGAATAAGCCACGGCAGTTCCACTGAAGAATTGCAGAGCCCTTTGTAAAGGATAAAAGATTTCATAAATGAATTAAAGCAATTCTACACGTGTTACACACTTAGGAGGAACCACCGGCTTTTTTCCTTTTTGTTTTGATTTAGCAGTTTGCCATTCCATGTCCTCCTGATCCGAGGAAGGAGCTGAAGAGTCGGCAATGTCAACAGCTCCCACTGCATCCTGAACCTTGGACGCGGGTTTGCCAGTTCCGACGTGGTCGGAGACCTGGACCACGAGTTTCCGGCCACGGCCAGACCCCGCCGAAGAACTCTTCGACGTACCAGGCCGAGACCCTCCCACATTCACGCTTTCAACGTCTTTTGACATTGAGGGAGCAGCAGGTGGGCCCTGTTGCTCCGTAACAAGGCGGGCCGCCTCCGAGGGATTGGAACGACGGCCACGCTCTCCATCTTGAGAAGAGCCACTGGCACGAGCCTGCCGATCAGCCGGAGGTCGTGCGTGAATCGACTGGGGAGTCTGTGTGCTCGCAGTGTTACCTGGGGCACCCTGCTTCCCCGCAGGTTGTTTCGGGGCCTGAGAGGGGCCTGCCAAGTCCTCAAGAGAGAACTGAGTGGCCCTGGACTCCGTCGGTGGTGCAGGGCCCCTGGCCACCGCGTCGGAGTAGGTACCTTTGGAAATGAAGGAAAACCTTTGTTTTGCTTCAGGTTACGATAAGTTCTCTTTGGCTCGTAAGGTAAGTATCTCCTTTTCCTGTCGCCACAGCGGGCAGGACCGAGAGTAAGCAGGGTGAGGACCCTTTCAGTTTGCGCAGGCAACCGAACCTTCACAGACGTCGGCCACATGGTCGTAGCTCCCACACTTTGCACACGTCTCCCTCCCCCGACAGCTGCGCGACCCGTGACCAAAACGCTGGCAACGGAAGCATCGCTGTGGGTTCGGGACGTACGGTCTGACACGACAATTCAGGTAGCCAGCTTTGACGAGTGCAGGAAGTGTGTGACGTTCAAACGTCAGGATAAGGTGTTTAGTTCTCACCTCTGCACCGTCACGCCTCGTCATAATGCGTTTGACCGCCACTACTCTAGATGCCCGCAGGCCTTCCCAAGATCGCATCTTCACTACTCGAAAGAAGATCGTCTTCTGAAATCACCCCTCGAATGGTGTTGAGGGTTCTATGTGTGCTCACTGTTACCTGTATGTCACCTAGCGATGTCAATTTTAGAAGCGTAATGCTCTGGGACTTTTTGGCAACTTCTACAAGCAGATCACCAGAATGGAGTTTCTTTGCCTTGTAATCGGCACCGATCTGACTGTCGAGAGCCTTCGCTACAAGAAACGGTGACATCTTAGAGAGAGGTTTGTCAGGGACCTCGGAGTGGATCACCATGAATCTGGAAAATGTTTCAGCTTCTTTATCTTTTACTATGACTGTTCGTTCGGGACGATGCCTCTCAGCGGCACGTCCAGAACTGGGGGTTTTGGTTTGAGGGTTTGCCAGAGGCGAAGTTTGTTCGGAACCTGTGATGTGCCGCCCACCACGGAGCCCAACATGGGAATAGATAACGCACCATAACAAAAAGGGCTTTGCTAGAGACGTTATGCTATTAGCACTGCCCAGGAACTATAACCGAGTGTGGTTCTGGGCAAGGGGTCTGTCGCCACTTAAGGTTAGCCCTTGCCGCCAAAGAAGTTAAGGAAGGAAAGAAGAGAGATGAGAAGAGTGAAAAGAAGGAGAAGACAAGTGTGAAAGAAGGGAGGGGGTAGTAGACGATGTGGCGACTAGACTGAATCGTCCTGGCCGGGCCTTACCAGGACTCCCGTCTATGAGAAGCGGGGGCCGAAGTGGTGTATTGCCTCGCCCGGGGGGCCCCGAAGGGTCCAAACCTACCCCGGGCTTGGCTCAACCACCAGGATGCCTTTTTCCCCAGACACGGGAACGCCACGCATAGCCAGACGTAGGGGGGCGAACCGCATGGCTCGGGGTCCGTGGAGACGCCACTCTCCAAACACCTGCTTTCACAGGTGCCCCCTGCGGGGACGTCGGAAAGGCATAGTCACGAAACTCCAATAACAACACCAATGCCAAGAGTGCTGTAAAGAGCAAACATCTTGCTTTACGTGCAGCCCCCCTCTTCACAAGAGCCTGTGCTTGGGATTATTATTTAACATGTTTATCGCTAGGGGCTAGTATTTCGAAAACTGGTCTATAGGCAACCTGCAATGCTCTTTGGTTTGGCGCTATCTAGCGATTGAAGCAATAAACATTGGGTATGCCTGGGAGTGGCAGCTGCATTGTTCAAACGTGAGTTATTACTCTGGTGGCGCCGCTATAGCCTAGTGTCTGAAGCAAGAAACACTGGGTAGGCCACGAAACCGTGCTCGCATAACATGTAAGTGCGGCGGAAGCGGCGGCCTGGCGATCCAATCGGAACGTGACTACGTATCACCGAAGTGCGCTTTTATTGCGAGGAACTATGAGGGTTTTTGCTGTGTCATGCTCTAATATGCGTGCGTTGCGCTCGTATACGTAGGGGATATCGAAGCCGTTACGTATACCAGTTTAGTTTGATTCAAGTATGTACTTGAGTGAAGATATTTTATTATACTTTGCCTTGAAATTGCCATCCTTCACCCAACAAATGTTTGGAAATATCCGTTTTTTATAAATCTGAGATCAAGTTCCGAATCCCACCAAAGAAGCATGAATGAAGAAATATTAAATATTTCATTGATTTGAGCATTTTCTACCCTACAAACATTCCTCCCGAAAGCATGTAAGTTGGAGATAGTTCACGCTCCTCCTTTGCTCCGTGACCTGTGCAAAACCGACTGCGGGAGCAGGGCAGCGGGCCCTTTGCGGACACCGGAAAGGGGGGGGGGGGGGGGGGGGGGGGCTGTAGCTTCGGCATTTCGGGGTGGGGGGGGGGAGGGGGGGGGGGGGTTGACCCCCGAACCGGCCCCCCCCCCCCCCCCTGCCTACGCCACTGCCTGAAAGCATAGCTGAGCTGCTGTCAGAGACAACACACGCAAGAGGCCCAAGAAAACATCACACCTAAGGCTCACGCCCGCTATCTTCCAGTACCAGGATGAAAATAAAATACAAATATATTCATACTCTTGAAGTTTAAACCGTTAGAGTAATATAATACCTTTTTTTTTCATATTATCCAATCCAACATTGAGGCCTTGTACTTTGAAGTGTATTATTCTAAGAACCAGAGTGTTTAACTTACACTTACGTGACAACGTTGAACATTATTATCACTTCATCACCGTTTCATAATAAACGAATAAAAATTAATGAACGAGCATAACACTGTGCGCTAAAACATATATTAACTTTTAGACAAGCTTCTGAAAATATTACAAATCGACATGGAGAATTTGTTGTAAATGCGCTGAATCGTAAACATGGACCGAGAATGTCATATGACCCATAAGGCAAGAAGGAGAAGGGCAATGAAATATTTATTGAGAAGAGTTACATTAAACTGTTCCAGAAAGTTTAAACTGTACGTTTGATGGAATAAATTTATAAATCGTACTTCTTTACAAAGAGATGACCGTTAGGTAGGCGACAGTCGGCGCAAATGGAAAAACATCTACATTTTTTGCAACCACGATTACAAAAAAAAAAAAAATAATAATAGTAATAATAATTTACGCGCACCATCTTGAAGAAGCGGCTGGAGCTTTTTAATACGTCTAATTAGATAATAAACCTATGAGTCTTTTGATTATTCTTGGATTCAGACTTCACGCAGCAGGTTCTCACCGCTACAATACTAACATATTAAACACAGAAAGAACCCTCGGAACCCTTACTTTACAAGAGTCATCGTAGTATCGCGCCACCAAAAACGTGAATGAAACCGTAGCTCCGATCAGGCTCCCTGCAAAACGCCCAGCACCGCGCGGATCGCGCATGAATCGGACTGAATGAACGCGGTTTAAGGCAATATCTACATTATTTTTTATTTGTTATCATTTCTATTTTTACAGACAACAACCAGCCAGTGTGTTCCAGTGTCCCACTGACACGGTGTGTCTAAGGCGCTCCCCCAGATGTCGATGAACGTTTCGGCGTTTCACACATCGTTCCCCTACTATTGATCCCCCCCTCCCAACTCTCCCCTCTCCCCCCTCTCGCGATTGCAACACCCGAGTATCGCACTTTTCTTTTATTTTTTTAAGAAAAAGACAACAACGAGACAAGAAAAAAAATACACAAACAAAAACAACAAGACCAAGTCAGCTGCAACTGCTTCGAACAGAAATCCCCTCTTGAGAATCCGGGGCTTGTGACCGGTGCACGTCGAATATTCATTTCTCCCCGCGTCGTGTGCGTTCTTCTTCCTCGCCAAGAGGCGTCTGCAGTCGGACTCGGTGTGTATACGGAGAGCAAGCGTCTGGCGACTGTGTGTCGCCGCTGTCACCTTTTATTCGCGTTACAGTTCGATTGTGATTCGGTGCGAGGAGGCTCTCGTTTTCTCACAGTCGGCACCGGGCTGGCTGATGCTACCGACGCTGCTTTGTGCTTCTTCCCCGCCGCCGCCTCTCCGGTGGTGGCAAGGCCGCGCGCGGGCCGACATGTGCACTCCATGTGTAGTCACACGGAAAAAGGCAAAGCCGGTGCGTGGCCCCAAAAAATAAGTGAGCAGTCGCGGAGGCTGCCTGCCGCAGGTGCTCCTCCGGGCACACCGCAGATGTCGTCGGAGAGGTGTCCCACGTGTTTGCACCGCTCGCGCCTGCGAGCCGCTCGGATCATGACGTTCGCTTGTTCAACGCCGTTTGCTTTTTCCTTTTTTTTTTCTTTCTTAGCTTCAATTTTGAAGATGCCGTCAACTTTTCTGTTTTATTGTTGCGTTACTTACGTACGAAACACTATTTTGACCGAAATAATACATCTGCACCACCTATCGAGCTCCATTTTGTATTTGCATAAAAATGTCTCAACGCAGATTTTGTTTTTTTTAATTTTATTTGTTGCTTGGAGTCACTGTTGCCTCTTCATCTTTGCGAGGTTGAGATATTGAAATTGAACGCGTCAGGTTACATCGTAGGAAAAATGTAGAACGTCATTATGTTCATAGGTTTTCGTATTAAGGGAGCCATGAAACGATTTTTCTTCTTTCTCTTAAGAACTTCCTAACGTTACTAACTAAGTGAACTCGCCTTAGTTTCTTTCTGGGCAACGGCAGTCGCCAAAGAAATTCCAGAAATACGAGCATCGTTCATCCCCTGAACTCGAGGCCAGAACAAGCGGCAACTTGAGCTGGTGTCTATCCTATACCGCCAACGTTAATCGTATCCACGCGCTGGGGTTGGTAAAGTAGAAAACGCGCTCTGAGCTCCACTAAATCTGTCCTCATCATTTGCCACTCCACATTGAAATTCGTATTTGTTCTAAACTTCTAGGTTCAGGCGACATCCTTGCTCTAGGCTCAAAATGTTAGTCAAAAAACAATGTTCAGAAACTTCCCAAACATTATGCGTTGTGATGATCAAATTTTCGAAGCGTTACACATTGTCATTCACTTTCAGTACAATTTAGACATATATGTGTTTTTGCTTTTTTGAATATCCTGTATGTGGATATATTGAGATTCGAAACAAAACAAGAGGCACTCGGATATGTATCAGTCAGGTGAAACACGCCCCATAGTAACAACCTTTTTTAATACTAACAACTTCCAGACACTTGTCCTCTTATTTCGGTCATTAGATTGTTAATCATGTCAATATTCTCGTTCAGGAGTCATTACCGACTTCGTGACAGCGGGTGGCGGCTGGCACGAAGGACTCCCTGCGAACCGCTTCCAAATGCATTGCTGCTCTTTTCTCCCCGGCAAAATCCTCTTGCTTCACCGCACGAGGCACTTAACTCGGCGTTACAAAATAAAACCCCAGCGTGTTCATTACGTGGGTACGTTGTCCATGAATATCGTATACGCGGGACGTTATTTTTATGCATCGTCTTTGTGTGTCCGTAGTTCGAGTTGAGCGGCTTTCTTCACATCATACCTCGGAAGGCGATCTGCACGGTGAACGCTCCAAGTTACAACGGCAAATACACGGCGTGCACGCAACAGCTTGTGTATTTCCAGCCTTCGGAGAAAGGCGGCCGCGGCGGTGCAAACAGCGCCGTAAAAGGGCCTCCGACTTTACGATTTTTGCCCGCATAAAGTCGGCAAAATAGTCGCTGTCTCGCAGACAGCAGGAACATTAGTGCGTACCGCGCGGCGCGCTGCCAAGCTGTTATATTAACCGCCGGTTAAATCGTAAAATACGATATTGTCAAACTCGCTGGCCTTGTACGACCCGAACTGGATGAAAAAAAGAGACAACGACGTTAATGGGATCGGTACACTTAGTCGGCTGGTAATAGCGTCCTCGAAAACATGTAGTAAATCGACGCGAACTTTAGAAGGAGAGTTCATATCCTTTGCGTGCGACCAGTTGCGTCTCTCCCGCAGGGATGGTTCAGGGTTATTTAAAAAAAAAAATATAAGAAAGGGTATATATATTTTTTTGTTGTTGCAAAACCAAAAACCATCATTTTCTGTTTTTTTTTTTCTCTTTTTCAGTATGGAGACACTTGGGTACTACGAATTATTGTTGATTGCACTGCTTGTTTGTTGTTCATTGCACCGCACCACTCGGACTCACTACATGAACTATTCGCCTCGAGATCGACCTAGAGGTGGCGCTACGGTCGCGCTATCATCATCATCAAAGCGGGGATAGGAGAACGGCCGCCCCAAAGGCTCTCCACGGTCGCGCGCGAGACGGCGTAGATTCTTGCGTTTATTTTGTCACATACTATGAGTGGGAAAACAATTCTAGCGGAAAAAGATGCAGTACTGTTGGGTGCTTCAGTGAAGATCGATTCGTGTTGCCAGTGTGCGGCCCAAATTTATATAATCGCTTCTGTGGGTGCGTCGTCTGCTCTAGGCAGACGTTGGAAGGCATGGATCACCACGACTGATGCCTGTCTGCGGCTGAACTGGAATATTTATGTTAAATATTTGTTTCTTTTAAAATGGATGTATCGGCTCATCAACGTGGTAATTAAAAAAAAAATGCCAACCCAGATAACATAATACTGCTACTGTGGGCTGTGAAATCGCAGCTTCTATGCTTTTTTTTTAACGTCTAGCCTTTGTAGTAATATAAATATTTAGAATGAAGATAAGTTACCGCTGTATTAGAAATTACCATGCTATTGAGTTCCTCTGCCCTTTTACTGTGCCATAGTGTGGGTAAGGTGTTTGGAATCTGAACAAATCTACTGCGTTGCGATGAGGAGAGAGTGTCTCTTCTAGGTTAAAATCTGCAAACTGCACGTTGGCAGCACAACTGAAACAAGTGAAACAAACTGTTCTAATATATCTGCCGTGACTGTAATAAAGGAGTGTTACCGAGTAACGCAGCAATGTTCCTGTTATTAAATGCTTTTCTCGGTAGCGTGGGTTCACCCGCTTCAATTTTCTTGGTGAGGGCCGCGGATGTCTGGAGGCAAATAATATAAATTTCTGGCTAAATAATCTCGAATTCAAACACAGTAGACTCTGCAACCCCAACAAACGACGCGCACCACGATACAGACAGCCTCGGCCGCAGTGATACTCTTTTACTGATGAGGGCTAGCGACCTTCACGAGACTTTCCGATCACCCTCCGCCCTCACCTAACGTATATCTGGACTGAGCAGTTCATCGATCAACTTTAAGATAATTTGAGTAATGCTTTAATTGCGATTTTTTTTGCCGGTTAATTGGAGTCTTGTGCAGGGGAAAGACATCATGGAGTAAAATATGCCTGCTTTAATATTCTTGGAGTCTTTACTTCTTTTGTGACACAGGCTTGCACGGTAAACCACTTCAGCGTGCTTGTCATTTCACCGAGGGTGATTATACTGTTTAAATAATAACTTTAAAAAGTACTTAATTTTAAAAGGCTTCTGTGTTCATATTTATGTAGGACTCACAACGTGAAGTTTAGAATGGGAATGCAATATGCCATTTATGACACAGTAAAACCAGTAAAAAAATATGTAGTTTTAACATCTTTCACGCAATATGACCGGGGAATATCAACATACGGATTAATTGATTGATTAGTCTATTGAAGGATAGCCGATCAGTCGGGTTAATTTTCTAATCAAACGACAGACCCATTCAACATCCAATGCTTTATGAAAGCCACGGTTTGTGCGAGATAGCAAAAATACGTGGGACCAGCGATTGTATAAAAAAACAACACACTAAGATTATGGAAGCTTCCGACTTAATAATAATCGCTTTGCTGAATTTCTACGCATGGCAAACGATACAACACAACCTTTAGTAAGAAGAAACGGCAACAAAAACATAAACATTTAATAAGGAATGCCAAGCTCAGCCTGAAACGGGGCTGGCGTCCTCGAGATCCATGCTTCTGGGCGTGCGCCCGTAGCAGACGACGCACGGCGGTATCCCCGCTTTCGCGCGTTTCCAATTTCGGCCGCACGGTGGCGGCACGGTTCGATCTCGAGGCGAATAGCCGGTGACAGGTCAAGAACGAAGTGAAAGCGCCTCCCACCCCTTTCCACTCTAGTAGAGCGAACGGGGGAGAGGAGGTCGCCTCCTCTCCAGCGTTCGCTTTACTAAAGGGGAAAGAGGTGGGAGGAGCTTCACTTTGTTCTTGACCTGTCACCAACTACTTGCACGCCGTGTGTAGACACAGTCAATAAAAGCCGGGCGTGAGTTAACATCTTCACATTTTTTGGTTCATGATTTGCTCTTCGGCATTCATATCGTCTAATGTGGCCATTTTAAGGGTTGCAGAACGATATACTCCGTTCACCCTTAAAGCCGGAGTCCCACTGCTTACACCATAATACAGAATACAGTCTGCAAACGGTGGTGGCGTGCCAAGTTTTTTCTTAAACTCGTTGCCATGCGGCCTTACAAGCACGGATGTCGTGGTGACCTGAGTTCCAATCTGTTTGCAGACTGTCTTCTGTATAATGTATCAGCAGTGTGACTCGGCTTAAAGGGATACTGAACTAAACAATTTAGTGTCTATTAGCGGCGAGATGTTTTGGTGGCGTCCTCCTATGGTTTCCTCTCGTGACGTCATTAGCTTACGAGCAACAAGTTCGACGGTGTTTATTTAGCAGGGTGGAAAATTGAGAACACTGCGCTGTAAAACCAACATTGCCAACACCGTCAAAACTGAATATCTTACATTACTCTTATCTCTGTTGATGAGAAAACCTTTGCTGACGTCATAGTCAGCATTCGGCCAAATCGTGGAAGGCCGACCACAGCAACGCTTTTGATCGCGCACGTCGCCAATAATAAGTGACGCACGATCTTTCCACAAGCTAGCAGCCGCCGGTGTGCGCGAGCACACGCATTGAAATTGTCATCATGGTCTTCGATTCACGTTTAATAAAGATGATAGTAAAATTTATTAGCTCCGGACAAAAACAGGATAAAGAAAAGGATTTTCACCTCCTTAAGTCAGAGCTACGTGCTTGTCAGACGAATTAATCGCCTACATTTTACACCAGACATACTGTGGAGATGAAAATCCTGTCTTTATTCTTCTTTTCCCCGGACCCCACACATTTCATCGCTATATTAAGCGTGAATGGAGGATTATGACGTCCATTTTGTTGCGTGTGCTCGCGCACACCGACGGCTGCTGGCTCGTGGAAAGATCGTGCGCCACTTATTATGGACCCTGAAAAGAGTGTCCGAGTGAACTAGCCAAACCAGCTCGGAGTAAAGCTCGGAGCACGTGGAGCGAAACCTCGGGCTGCAGAACCCTGGGATCCTGGGTTCAATCTCCACCCCTGCCCGTTTCGATCTGAATGAGTATCGTAATGGCGTGCGGTCGTGTACCGCTACTGCGTGGTGCACGTTAAAGACCCCAGACAAGCGGTTGTACTGCACTGGCAAAATTGCTCATCTAGAGCGAGTGACTCGTCGCAACTCTGAAATGGCTGACCACCTAAACGCTGTTTAATTATCCATACAACCCTAATTATGGAAACGGACAGGGTTATTATGCTCGCCGATATTTTTGTTTGAATTCTACCTATATAAAAGCTTAACTACCCAGAATACAATTTGCGATTCAAAATTCGTTTTCTTTCCACCCGAAAACAGCCGGTCGAAAACTCTCGTTTCTATAGAAACGAGAGTTCTCGACCGGCTCGATAAAAGACGACTTTGAATATATTTGTTACATATAGTGAAAGCCGCATGACCATATATGGTCATGCGGCGTTCACTATATGTAACAAATATATTCAAAGTCGTCTTTTATCTAAAACACCCTTCAATATTAAAAATAGAAAGAAATAATATGAAGCCCATTTCGGTGACCTCCAAGAAGCTGTGCATACGTTGATCGAAAAAAAAGAATGTTCCACAGATCATAAGAAGTGCATGCACTACGTCATTCCCAATGTGGCGACGTACCGCGGGCTGGACGACGCGATGGCGGCACACGACTGACCAACGTTGCGAGGCACGTGGGGCCGCTACTTATGAGCTGTCGTTTGTTGCACCGACCAATCGACCTTCAAGCGCTGAACATCGAGCGGTAGGGATATAAGTGCGAAGCAATCGTACAACACACTGTTAGTGGGTGTTTATACTCCGTCATAACGTCAACGGGCGCACGCGCTCGTTCACGCTCACTGACGCGGCGCCGCGTTGAGCAGCTCGACGCGCGACAGCTTAGCTTACGACGGACTTGGACATGCTCTACGTTGAACGTGGGACGACGACGGCGACGACGGTGCCGACGGAGGATATCCCAGAAGCCCACGCGCGAATGCCTCATTTGGAAATCCGGTTGTCGGGGCGTCGGGGCCAGTCGGAGTGTGCGGGATGCATCATTTCTGGGATCTGAACCTGTCGTTCTTGCCGTGTATCGTGTTCCCGTGTCGGTGTGCGTATTTAACGTTCGTGCGCTTGACTGGGCGAGTGTGTGCGTGGACGTGGACTGCTCCGAGGATGCGCTACCCTCGATTCTCGATAGGCCTATCGACCTAACGAGACGGTGGTGGTGGGCCGTGGTGTCGGGGTGCCGGCAAAAGCTGGAAGCTCGATGACGCGCCAAAGGTATAGGTTAATTAGAATTAGGAATTACCTAATGTATGTGCTATTTTTAATCATGTGCTAGTCGCACTCACCGGCAGTCGTTCCCGATTGAAAAAGCGTCGTCGAAGGTACGGGAACGGCGGTCACAGTGAAACCTCTGAACTATTTAGCCGGCCAGAAATTTTCACTTGGGCTGTCTCAGCTGGAAAACGATAGTAGCGGTATGCGATGACAATTGGACTGAATCCTGTATTGTTTGTATAGGGTTAGTAAAGTGCATTACAATTTCGAACGCGTACATTGCGTAATTTAGGCATCGTCCACCCTCTTCGGTGTCTGTTTTTTAAGTCAGTGTGAAAGTCTGCTATGATGATAACACACCGACTCTCTGTCAGAAAGAGGTCTCTGTGGGATATCGAGTGGATCGATTGCATTCAAGCATTTCGGCGGAACCGCCGGAGTCGCTTGGCACGATGCCGGCGGACTTGCGAAGCAGCTTGGTTTGACGGACGCAATATCGGGCTTTTTCTTTTTTTTTTTTTCTTTTTTTTTGCATTAAGTACAGCATACATGATACTGAAGGCTTGTGAAAAAAGCGGTCACAAGACCAGCTTGACAAAGCCGCAGGCCCCCACTTTGCCATTTATGCAGCACTAAAAGGAAAATAATCAGCATACCAAGGTTGGCCAGTATCGCGATACAAATGTATCGCGATAGTATTTTAGAAATACATTTCGTATCTGTATTTCTGTATCGCGATACAATTTTTTCACCAGTATCTGTATTCCTGTATCGAAATACATTTTGTATGTTCCTTTGTATCGCG
Source organism: Ixodes scapularis (assembly GCF_016920785.2). Lineage (NCBI taxonomy): Eukaryota > Metazoa > Arthropoda > Arachnida > Ixodida > Ixodidae > Ixodes > Ixodes scapularis. The sequence continues at coordinate 56,905,775 of NW_024609835.1, read as the reverse complement.
ATACAATCACGATGAAGTGTATTTCGTTACATTTCTTGAGCAATACTCCCCCCCCCCCCCCTCCCCCCGAAAAAAAAAAATAAAGAAACAAGTTCGAACGCATTTTTTTTTCTTCTAAGGGCACCAGAGTCAAGGAGATGCTGGGGTATTGTTACTATGCTGTCCAATTGGTTCCTTTTGATTCTGCAAACTATTTTTCTATTAGTCCTCTTCTCTCTTCTGAGAAGTGTTGCGTAGTGGGAAACTGGAACCAGGTGGCGTGCCAGGAGTGGAGTAAGAGCATCTTCTGCCGCAGGTTTTTAGGTAGGGATTTCTTGAGTCATTGTTTCCTGGCATCCAATGCCCGCTGCTAACCGTCTCTCTCGCCTTAGCATACAGAGTATACCCTGCCGGCAAAGCTGAGTCACATTCCGTTGCAGCACGAGCCAGGCGGTGGTTGACTTGAAAGTAGGAAGACTCATGCTGTGAAGTTCAACACAAATCCGAATGCATCTGCGGCTGCGCCCGTGACATTGCACGGCTCAAGTGTACGTCATCAGCCGACGTGAACGTGACCCGCTGCTCTGGTGATCCGAAACCCAGAAGGAGGCCAGAAGTGGCATCGCTGTGCCATCCCAGACTACGTACTCCCGTGACTAGGCTCGAGACCGCCGTTTCTTGGACAGCTCGCACCTGTGCCGGCAATATCAGCTCGTAATCCACGAGGTCTCTGTTTGGATAATGCTAGGCAAAACTTGAGGACTGCAATCCTTGCGTCGGTGGCGGAGGGTCGGTAGTAAGGACCTTCGGAACAGGGATGTTACCGTATCGTTTTTTCAACTGCAAAACAGAAGATAAGACATGTATTCCAACATGCTTCAGGTGGTCCATTATTCTCAAAAATTCCAAATGACACTGCATGCACGATCTTCAGCTAGGTAGCCTACAACGAAAGTGCGCATTGTCTTTTCATACAGCAGCGTGGTAAAGTTTCATGTTCAAGGCCACACCTACAGATAAAGAATTCTAGTTCATTCCGCCGTGACATGATGTGATCAATGTTGACAGGATTCCCTCGTCAGACAGACAGGATGTCATGGAAGGGACCGCGGTCAGCAATTATTGGAACGTTTTTTTGTGTTTTTTTTTGGACCCATTGAAGACTTTTTGTCGTCCGAAACCACCACCTTCAAGGCAAAGTGCCAAGCCTACGGGAACGTAATTTCGGGATGGAAAACATCCACTTCAATCTTCAAGCTTCATCTCAGTTGGCGTCTCAAAAAATTTGAAAAATGTATTGCAGTATCAGTATTTCTGTATTTTTATTTCTGCCCTCCCTAAAATGTATTCCTGTATTTGTATTTCCAAATACTTTTTGCCTCTTTTTAAAATGTATTTCCGATACGTATCACAATACATTTTTACAGATGTATATTAGTATCAGTATTTTAGCTACTATTTCAATGTATCCCAGTATTTGTATTTCCAAATACATTTTTGAGTATTTCTGCCCAACCCTGCAGCATACCATACAGATTACTGCATTAACAGAAAAGCAAAATAAAGAGAATAAAGAGAAGCAACAGTTGACACAGTCAAATTACATTGAAATTTGTGTAACATTTATGTAACATTCAGGAGACAATAAATGCTGGTTTGCACTCGTTATCACCATCATCTGCTTTTTTTTGAACTGCTAACCGCTACCCCGAATGATTGTTTTGAAACGTGACATGACAACGCGAGGACGAACCACACTGACCGATTTTATCTAGGCTAGGTGGCGAAAGCTACCGCCCATAGATAACCCGTAGAGACGATGCGGTTGCCACAGAGACGCGCATGCGCAAAGTGGGGTAGTTCGTAGGGGCGCGCTGGACCATCGTTGCTCTACGCTGGACTGTAAACACCATCGTTCGGCCGCGTCCCGGCGCGCGTAGTGGCCGACGAACGTCGGTATGCGCCGGCGCGCGTTGCGTTCGTCGACGTTGGAGTATAAACAGCGCTTTAATATATGTTCGTGTCGTGGTCGTCGTCGTCGTCGTCGCCGGCTTCAGAAGCCGGAGAAGCGGAGAAGAAAGAAAAATGAAAGACGTTTACAACTCCCTGTAATGCCGAATTAAAGCCCAGCACTTGAGGAGGGGGAGGAGAGGGTACGGAGGGGAGGGTATGCCCCTCCTCCCCTCCCCTCCTCCTTTCCTGCTTCCCTCCCATTTAGCGGGAAATTTTCGCGACATTTCACGCTAAATTTATTAGCACAAATTCCCCGCTTACCAGGAAACTTTTTTCTCTAAATTTAGCGGGAAATTTTTCTGCTGAATTTAGCGGGGAATTTTATCTACTAAATTTAGTAGGAAAATTTTCCCGCTAAATTAGACGGGAAACTTTTTTCGCTAAATTAAGTAAAGAAATGTTTCTGCTAAATCTAGCGGAGAATTTTCCCGGTAAATCTAGCAGGGAATTTTTTTCCAATATATGTAGCAGAAAAATTCTTTCCTTTTCCTCCTTCCTCGTGACGTCACTCGTTACTCTCGTGACGTCACTCGTGACGTAACACGGGACGTCACATGTGACGTCAGAATGGGAAACGTCCCATAATGAAACGCGCAGTTACGCCGCTGGCGACGCCGACACATACGCCAACGGCGACGCCGCTCAAGCCGGAAACGGGCGCCTAAGAGCTGCGCTTTAAATCGCGGCCGGGTGTAGTCACGTAACTTCCGGCCATGAGCTTCCGTTCTCGTGCTTCGGTTTTGGTTTTGAGCAGTTGAATCTTCCGGCTTTATTAAAAATATGCGTGACTCTGCAGCTAAATATTGATCGAGTAGTCTCCTAAAACCATTACAAATCGCCTGGCAAAAAAAAAAAAAAAAAAATGTGCGTGTGTGCTTGGGGAGGGGGGGTGTTACTGCTTTTTTAAGCTGAGATTGTAGCCAATACCAGAAACACGAGAGCTCTATGTCGCTACTTTGAAGCGTTCATCAGCAGAACGGATTCCGAATTAGAGCGCCGCGCAAGATTTGACGCTCTCGCGTTGTGCTCTGAGCAATCCATTAAAATCCTCCGATTTGTGAGCCATCCACCGGGAATATTGACTTTATCGTGACCGAAATGCTTCCAGCCTCATCTTGACACCAACATAATCGTCGGTGAGTCCATATTTTTTGATCGACGACCATCTTGATCCCCATGGCGCGGCGATGCCGCTAGGTCTCGTTGAGCCCCTTGCAGTGATGTGATTGGCCTAAGCCCTTTTGGAGCACCTTTTGAAGCAGCGAAAACAGTGTTTTTTAGCAGCAAGTGTGGCCTTTGAAGCAGCCAAAACAGTGCTTCGGAGCAGAAAAAGTTGCTTTTGGAGCATCAAAGAAAATAAATGATGATGACGATGAGCAGTATAGTTTTGCCAAATCTTGGCCGAATCTTTAAAACAATTCGGCAAAAGTTCGGCTCCGCCAAATCCCAAGATTCGGCAAAAGTTCGGCGGTTCGGCCCATCACCAGTAAAAATTTGCGACCCGGATTGTGTGTGTGTGGGGGGGGGGGGGGGGGGGGGAAGGGGTTGTCCCCGCCCCCCCCCCCCCCCCCCACTCAAAAACAAGTTGATGCGCCACTGGTAGAAGTCCTAGCTCAGTAATAGAGTAGAAAGTTGGGCTAGTTGGTTTTGGTTGTACATAATGAACAATGCACAGCGCAAAAGGACATAAAGGGAAGAGACACACAGGATAGGACAGAGTGCTGACTCGCTACTAGATATTTTAATAGAAGAAGATCTCTTAAAATATCTAGTTGGGCGAGTCAGCGCTCTCTTCTATCCGGTGTGTCTCTTCCCTTTATGGCCTTTTAGGCTGTGTATTTTGCATTTTTCCTAGCTCAGGCACCGCGCGCCACCACTACCCCCTTATTTATGAACTTCGATTTGGTTTCTCTGCCTATACTTCTTCATCGTTATTATCTTCAATGCCGGGCGTTAGACTATGCAAACGCTGTTCATTACACGGCATTTTCTTCTTCCGGCGCCAATGATTGAACAAAAGCGACCAAACAAGCAACCTTCCAACCTCCCTTACCCCTAAACAAACCACGAAGGCACCGCCGCCGCTCCTCTTTTCAACACCGGAAGACAACGCAGCAAAGTTCTCCCGCGCCGCGTGAACGCGTACATCGCTCTCCGCCGTCGTCGATCAAGCCTTTCCGGATAAGAAGTCACTGCTAAAAAAAGAAAGATTAGACAAGAAAATAATAATAAGGCCATAGCCCTTTTTTTACAGGCTGCGTAATGGACAGCGTGGGCTAATTAACCCTGCGACTCACGACAGCGACGCGTCCATTCATCCCGAGCAGAAGCTCCTATCGCGCGTACTCACTACCAGGCCACCGGAATACCAAAGGAGGCGGCACCTCCTCCGACGACCAGAGGAGCAAAAAGAAAGAGCGCAGCACGCAGCAGCTACAGCATCGGCGCCGGCCAGCCCTGGGAGACGACGCTCGTTGATTTCCGGTGCGCCCTCGGGCTACGCGAAGAGCCATCGCGCGGGCTCCCCAAGAAAGACAAAAGCTGGCCAGGACCGAATCTCCATCAGCCGAAGGAGCAGCGCAAGTGGCTACCATGTTTCAAGGGGAAGCAACTCAAAAGCAACAACAAGAAAGAAGCGAGGGCCCGTCAGTGAACCGAGATTAAACTAGGCGGCTACTTAGGTAAGGGAAAAGGTCCCTCTTATATTCGAAGAGGCTCGAAATAGCCAGTGGAGCGCGGTCGCACCGCGGCGACCCGTGGGAAAAAAAGTTCGGGGCAGGAGGAGATGTCCAGGGCGAAACTGCTGCTCGCGTGTTTATCACCCTCAGGGGGCCCAGGCTCGTTTTGCCCCCCACCTCCCTTACCCTCTTCTTCCTCTTTCCCGTTCGTTCCCTCCGCACTCTCTACGTCCACTCCTTATTTTTTCTGGTTCGTGACCCAGTGCGGTTCGGAGGGGTAGACCCGGTGATTTTTGCGACGGCGTACAACGAGGATCAGGTTCAGGAGAGGGACGCGAGCGGCCGGAGGCAAATATCACGCCACGAGAAAGAAGACGAGCAAGTGCAGCCTGTCAACTTTCGGGGCTACCATGATGATAAGAGTCGCCCTTCTCCGTGGAGGGGTAAAGGAAGCTAGGTGTCCTTTAAAGTGGCACCGAATGGGCCCGCACGACGACGACGTCGACGGCCTGCAATGCGCGCTCTTCTTTGGCGCCGATTCGGGCATCGTAAATTGCACGGGGAGGAGTACATGAGCGGCGCGCTGAGCGTCCGAGAATGGGGAGGGAGGACGTTTTGGCACCGGGAATGACGGGGTTGGGTCTGTTTTTTTTTCGGAAACCTGGGGTCTTGGAATGGCGGCAACCTGTGGCTGTGTTTTGTTGTTGTTGGCTTTGCCGCTGCGCGCAGCATGTTTCTGAGGTTTTGGTGGTTATATTGACCTGTTCATACACTCCCATTTTAAAGGTGTAGGGGGCTTTGACTAGACCCTTTGGGATCTCGAAGTAGCAGGGAGCGAGTGTATGCCAACAATAACAATTGCGCTAACTTATTTTTGTTTGAATTTGGCATGAATGATCCTCCGCGTCTCGTGCACATTGCCCACTGAACAAAGAAACGCCCTGCCTTGAAATTCATCAGGGAACAACAAATCCTCGCGCATGGAATCTCACATTTTGGTACCACATTTGCGCTATTGTACCGCTGCTCAGACTTGTACGTAATCCGTTACAAGTAACGGAATTACTTGTAATCCCTTACATTTATCAGTAATTTAGTAACGGAATAATTACATATTTTCTAGAGTAATTTTAAAGTAATTCCCTTACATTTTTGACGTAACGGATTCCTTGTAATCCGTTACATTCATTTCGTTAAAACAACACCCCCCCCCCCCCCAATTCTAAATTTTTTTTTTTTTTTTTTTTTTGTAAAATTAAGCGCAGTGACACTGTCACGGGAATCGACCACCGCAAAGGGAGGCTTGGCACTCTTCAGTTCCGCAAAGCCTTTTTTTTTTTTTTTTTGCAACACCAAGCCCCTGAGTCTCTTTTTTTTTTTTTAGACCCTAACATCAATGTAAAAAAATTTAAATAAACGATTCTACAAAAAAAAAAGGGGGGGGGGGGGCAAGTTATTTCCGCTTTTTTTTAGTCCCTTTGTTTTTTTCTTTGAGATCGAAAGCGGGGAGAGGAGGACACCAAGTGATTGTGCGCCTCTTCGAGAAGCTCGAGGCTTACCGGATATAGTGACTACAACCATGTTCATGGCTGTAGTCACTATATCACGACACGAGACAACGCTCCCTCTACCCTACCCTTTTTGTGAGTCAGCTTTTTGCGAGCACATAGAAAATAGTAATGGTCTTCCTTTCTTCTTCTTCCTGTTTTGACCCAGCAGGACGCATCTTATCTCAAGCAGATATTTTTACAAATAAAACATAATGGTGGCTGACGTAAACTTGATATTCTGGGCTTGAGGAGAGAGTGAAATTCGTGAGTGGGGCCATAGCGCGGCTTACTTAGTACTCTACCTAGGGAGCCTTCATGCGCACATGAAGGCACCCTAACTCTACCCTTTGCTGCCCGTGGCCTCAGTGGACGTCTATCTGGAGAACACCGGAGTGAACTGGAGTCGGTCCGTGCTCCGTGCGTTTTTGAACGGCACCAAGAAAGGTACACACGGAAAACGTGCGTCTACATTTTTTTTGTTTTAACTGACGTTCTAATTAATTGTTGTTATGAGTGTCCTTTTTTTCTTTTATTACTTATAATTATATAATGGAAACTCTTTTTTATTGACCAACGTCTCAAGTGAGGCTCGAACTGTTCAGAACCAAAGGAAGAAGGATATCGAGCCAAACCTTATTTATTATTTAGTTATCACCTTATTGTTACAACTATGTTTTGCTATTGATGACTTCTACAGCTTCGCCATTTAGACAATTGAGAATTTTAGTAGATCGGTCCGATGACTCCGATAACGATATCCGATACTTCGCCGCCGTCTTTGCGTATGCATCATATCGTTATCGGGTACCGTTATTGCGGGTATCGGAGGTATCGGAAGGATCTACTAAATCTCTCGAATAGCAGGCAACGGCTGCAACGACGAAGCTTTGCTCTACATTCGAGGTAAATAGTACTTCCCTTGCTTCGCTGAAAAAGCTCAATGCAGAGCATGAAGCATTCGTGAGGAACAATATGGCACTCCCATACAGTGCCTCAGCTCAAATGGTGTTCAGCGTAGCAGTCGACATATTGAGTAAGAAATAAAGCAAAATGTCTGACGAGACTTTCGAGAGCCAGCTGTTGCTCAAAATACTCAAGGTCAATAAATGGAACAGGCGGCAACAATAAGAAATTGAATAACCCTCTTCTATTTTTTTCTTACCTGAGGGCAATAATGTTAAAAGTAACGCCACGAAAGTAACGGATTACTTTTTGGGGTAACGGTCAGTTACTTTCATGGGAGGGTAATTGTAATTGTAATAAATTACAATTTAGCCTCGAGTAATTGTAAATGTAATTCCTTACTATTTTTCAGTAACGTGTACAAGTCTGCCGCTGCTCCATATTAATGAGTGTGCGCTTCGTTCTTGTCAGTACGAGATACCTTGAAGTATCGAAAAAAAATAAAAAAACACCCACAAGACTCCATTTTTTTTTTGTGTTTGTTTTATTTGAGGTTTAATAATTCCTGCTATCAGAAGGGTATAAACTTTATTGTGCGAATATTTACATAGCGGGGAGAGATACCCCTGTTTTGCAGGCACTTAAGGGCCTTCAGAACATGTTCCTTGAAAGAATCGGCGAACCAGAGCGCGCCGATGGGTGCTCGTAAAGTCAACATTGTGAGCTGGTTGGCCGATTTTCTTTTAAGGAGCTTGTCCTGAAAGCCTTTTAAGCGCCAGTAAAACAGGGGTATTAGTCTGCCTTGTAGTGCGGGGACTTCTGTCTCCGCCGCGGGGAGTCAATTTCACTCGTGTAACAGAACTGCTAACCTTGGAGTCTCGAATGTGCGTCACGCAGCTGCGATTGCACGCACAGAAACCGGCAGGAAAAGCTAACTCCTGGCGTCTGGGACTGCATTGCCTGCATTGGCTTTGAGGGCGGCGGATCCTTCATTATTTGTGTTCATAATATCAAAGAAGACAAATACTGATTTTCTAGGGTCGTCAACCGTTTAGAGCTGTTAACCGACTAATCAGTGGTCATTTGTCCATTAATTATTCGATGATCTGTAATCAATTAACTAAGAAGTTTGTGCATCACAGTTGCTGGGACTCGTATAGCCTTAGCGATGCAGAAACAGCGTATGTTTTATTGCAGCTATCTTGTCTTCCATATTCTTGTGTTTTGCACATATCCTAATGCCACAGCCTGTTGGCAGTGAGGAGAGAACAGAGAGGCCTTTAGTCTTTACAGATATCAAGTTGTGAGCTACTAAGTATTACTTAAGTTATTGAAAATTGCGAGAAATATGTTATATATGAATATTTATGGCATTTAGATATTATACAATAGATAAAAGAAATATTTCGCTGACTTACTGGCCATTAAAGGTCTCTCGACCCCTTACCGTGGTCAGCAGCTACATGAAAAACGAAAGAGAATTCCCACAAAATGGAATATTTCTCAGCACGAAGGAAAGCAGTAAATAGCGTATAGCTTAAAGAGAACTTCACTTATAAATTTCGACTCAGCTGTCGGGATTCATGTTTCTCCGATTAATCCTTTGAGCTGTCGCCGTATAATGAATTAATTAATTATAATCTGTAGGTTAATTAATTCATGCAACAGCCCTACTCTTCATGCCCCATGTCAAGCAAAGCTCCGAAGAACTATCAGGTTTGCGAACGTCCTCAGCTCTCTGCGAAATTGGGTGGTGGTGGTATGTCATCTTTATTGTTTTCTTGCAACAACAAATATCGCCAACGTCAGTTAAAAAAAAAAGTTATATTAATAATGTTGTTCTCTTTGTCTAGTGCAGCCAACGTCATTGTAAAGATCGTGAGCTCGTATTCCACGTATAGAAACGAGTTCCTCCCAAGTTTAATTTCCGCACCTTTTGCCCTCTCTATGGACAGCCATCGCACAGGTGTGGATATCTATAGACGTTGGCAAGTACGACCTCTGGGCGCCGCCATCTTGCTGCTGGTGTGGGTAAATCGTCTCAAGCATTGCTGAGGCCGTGGGTCTGCCTCAGCAATGCTTGACTCTCAGACGATCTACCCACACCAGCAGCAAGATAGCAGCGCCCGGAGGCTGTACCTGCAAACGTTTATACGGCGCGCAGTTTCGTCTGCTCTTTCCTCACCTCATGCGTTTGTTTTCAACCAACGGTGGCGCCAGCTTTGCTTCCTTGTCATCGCGCGTCATCTACGCGTTCTCTGTGTTGCCCTTTGATTTGCGTGCCCTTCTTCGCGTTCCGGTGCGCCAAATACGCATATTAAAACAATTCGAACACTTGCTCGCCGTATAACCACTGCTGTGTCTCCATATGAAAACATTTTATCAGCAGTAAGGCGCTAGCGCAGCCGGCCCTACGGTTTTCAGAAAAAGCGGTCCCCAAAATGGCCTACGACGGTGGATTCAGGCCGTCACAGGGATGCCTGTCGGCGTACCTCTAGCTGTTGTCGACAAACAGGAATGGAAACCCGAGGCCACACATCCGGATCGGCGACCGTCGCCAATTTCGGCATCTCTGCCAACCGATACCGTGAATTCACGTGAAAGCAGCCTGTCAGACAGCCTACGCGTGGGTGTTACGTATAGGTTTATGAATAGAAAAAGCGTATCCGCGCCGTGCGGAAGCTTCGTTTAGCGTGTATCCCGAGCAATCTGATCGCCCGAGTTATTTATGGGAGAGAAAAAGTGGTACGATGACGAATATTGTGCTGCGCGCTGTCAGCGAATATGCAAGCATATGACGTTAGACTAAAAAAAATCAACGTAAAGTCATTAGGAGGTGAATGCAGGATCTTATAGTGACAATTTTATATCAATGAATACAATGATTGTTACCACTTTACATGCCACAGTTTATCTCTTCCTCGTTCGCCTATCATCCCCTAAGCTGAGAGTGCGGTGGCAGCTATACGGGTTCGCCAGACCAATCAAACGCCCGCCTTTCGTCTCCTTACTCCCCATCCCTGCGCGTGGGTATGGGTCAGAGCACGATGCCGTGACGAAGAGATGGACGTACGAGTGGTCCTACGTAGCTCCCAACCGCGCTAACAGGTTGAAGCTAAATCGTTTTTTTCTTGTGTGAGTAATATTCGTGTGCCTGTTACGTAAATGCAGACCTACATTTAATTCTACCTTATTAAACGTAGGTCTGTCAGGCAGTGCACATAAAGCAATTGAAAAACATGTGCATATCATTACTTGAGAAACCGCATAGAACAAAAATAAGTATCAATCAATTTCTGGAAAATAGACAGTATATCAAACGTATTTAGATAATATAAATGACTCAAATTGACACACACATTCCGAATGCGTTATTCATTCTTTACTTATTTATTTAAAACAACCATTAGAAGGCAGAAAGTAGGGCTTATGATAATTTTCACCAAAATGGAATGCATTGCGATGTGAACGTGTGAGTGATAGCAAAGTATAGTCACCACTCGCGTGGTTGCGCTAGTAGTCAAAGTGAGGTTTCGTGAACTACAGAGCAACCCTCAGAAGCAGAACATTCATAGATAACCTGATAATTCGTAACATCAGGTGTCAAACAATGCTATATACTACACGAAAGAAAAAAAAAGGACGTGCGAACGCATTTTAAAGGTTTCACCCCGGTTATGGCTTCAGCCCTTGAAACAAATCAATGAAATAAACCATGGCTTTGTTACTCGAGCAAATGTAGATCCAGACTGCTATATAAGTGTTCGTTTTAAAAGAGGTAAAGACTGAACTCGCTGGCACTATAAATTTCGGCGGTGAGTAAGATACGTCCGTCATTCCTTTCTAATCCGCGTTTTCACCCAGTTCACGCGTGCTTGGTCTGTAACATTCCCAGAAAGTTAAAGCTACCCATATTTTCTCCTCGCAAATATTGCGGAGCACGATTAGAGGTACAAGCATAATATCGTAGGTTCACAAAATGCTCTTCTTAAACGAACAATAGAACCCTTTCTAAAGTCTCCTGCCAATGGCTAGAAAGTCGCGACCACTGCACGATGGCGGAGCAACCAATACCGCCGAACGTGCAAATCTAAAAAGAGACACGAACACGACCACAAAACCCACATACTAATATTGTAAGCAGACTTGTACGTAATCCGTTACAAGTAACGGAATTACTTGTAATCCCTTACATTTATCAGTAATTTAGTAACGGAATAATTACATATTTTCTAGAGTAATTTTAAAGTAATTCCCTTACATTTTTGACGTAACGGATTCCTTGTAATCCGTTACATTCATTTTGTTAAAACAACACCCCCCCCCCCCCCCCAAATTCTAAATATTTTTTTTTTTTTTTTTGTAAAATTAAGCGCAGTGACACTGTCACGGGAATCGACCACCGCAAAGGGAGGCTTGGCACTCTTCAGTTCCGGAAAGCCTTTTTTTTTTTTTTTTTGCAACACCAAGCCCCTGAGTCTCTTTTTTTTTTTTTTAGACCCTAACATCAATGTAAAAAAATTTAAATAAACGATTCTACAAAAAAAAAAAAGGGGGGGGGGGCAAGTTATTTCCGCTTTTTTTTTAGTCCCTTTGTTTTTTTCTTTGAGATCGAAGGCGGGGAGAGGAGGACACCAAGTGATTGTGCGCCTCTTCGAGAAGCTCGAGGCTTACCGGATATAGTGACCACAACCATTTTCATGGCTGTAGTCACTATATCACGACACGAGACAACGCTCCCTCTACCCTACCCTTTTTGTGAGTCAGCTTTTTGCGAGCACATAGAAAATAGTAATGGTCTTCCTTTCTTCTTCTTCCTGTTTTGACCCAGCAGGACGCATCTTATATCAACCAGATATTTTTACAAATAAAACATAATGGTGGCTGACGTAAACTTGATATTCTGGGCTTGAGGAGAGAGTGAAATTCGTGAGTGGGGCCATAGCGCGGCTTACTTAGTACTCTACCTAGGGAGCCTTCATGCGCACATGAAGGCACCCTAACTCTACCCTTTGCTGCCCGTGGCCTCAGTGGACGTCTATCTGGAGAACACCGGAGTGAACTGGAGTCGGTCCGTGCTCCGTGCGTTTTTGAACGGCACCAAGAAAGGTACACACGGAAAACGTGCGTCTACATTTTTTTTTGTTTTAACTGACGTTCTAATTAATTGTTGTTATGAGTGTCCTTTTTTTCTTTTATTACTTATAATTATATAATGGAAACTCTTTTTTATTGACCAACGTCTCAAGTGAGGCTCGAACTGTTCAGAACCAAAGGAAGAAGGATATCGAGCCAAACCTTATTTATTATTTAGTTATCACCTTATTGTTACAACTATGTTTTGCTATTGATGACTTCTACAGCTTCGCCATTTAGACAATTGAGAATTTTAGTAGATCGGTCCGATGACTCCGATAACGATATCCGATACTTCGCCGCCGTCTTTGCGTATGCATCATATCGTTATCGGGTACCGTTATTGCGGGTATCGGAGGTATCGGAAGGATCTACTAAATCTCTCGAATAGCAGGCAACGGCTGCAACGACGAAGCTTTGCTCTACATTCGAGGTAAATAGTACTTCCCTTGCTTCGCTGAAAAAGCTCAATGCAGAGCATGAAGCATTCGTGAGGAACAATATGGCACTCCCATACAGTGCCTCAGCTCAAATGGTGTTCAGCGTAGTAGTCGACATATTGAGTAAGAAATAAAGCAAAATGTCTGACGAGACTTTCGAGAGCCAGCTGTTGCTCAAAATACTCAAGGTCAATAAATGGAACAGGCGGCAACAATAAGAAATTGAATAACCCTCTTCTATTTTTTTCTTACCTGAGGGCAATAATGTTAAAAGTAACGCCACGAAAGTAACGGATTACTTTTTGGGGTAACGGTCAGTTACTTTCATGGGAGAGTAATTGTAATTGTAATAAATTACAATTTAGCCTCGAGTAATTGTAAATGTAATTCCTTACTATTTTTCAGTAACGTGTACAAGTCTGATTGTAAGGTCACGGTGCATGCCTGAGTTTGATTGGTTTATCCGATGATGACATACGCACTGGCAGATACGAGCGCCGTGAGGTGGCGCTTTTCCAGACTTGGAAGTAATCCGTTACAAGTAACGGAATTACTTGTAATTAATTACTTTTCTAGTAATTTTGTAATTAATCCGTTACTTTTTTGAAAATGTAATTTGTAATCTAATTTCATTACTTTTTCAGTAACGCGTTACTGAAATTACTCGTTACAATTCTTCCGCCCCGTCAAAGGGAAAAATAGAGAGGAAGAGGGGCGATGCAACGGCCTTTGCGTTTTTGGCATGGTAACACAAGACGGGGGTTCGCTCGCGAAGAGATCTAGTGCTGGCGAAGGAAGGGAATTCACGGAAACCGCGACAGCCCAGCCAGAGCCCGTTTCTGGACTTGTTCGTACGGTCAGTCAGGCTGGGAGGATTCGACTGTCTACATGAAGGCAACAAGCTTCGACTTGGAAAACGAACGTACTGCTTCGAGCGCACAAAAGAGCAGAAAACTAATGGCCCATAAAACCATCGAGTGGGAGTCGTGAAGAGTACGGACGTGGACACTGTGACCGTGATGCAGATGTCCGCTCGCCCCCTTCCCCCCCCCCCCCCCCTCCTTTCCGCCCCACCCCCGCGTGTTGTCCCCCAAAAACCAATCAGCATTTTTTTTTTTGTCACACGAGACCGTCCTTTGCTTGTCGATGTGCTGCCTACACATACCCACCCCGCAGACAAAAAAAAAAATATATTGTAACGAGATTTTGACCCTGTTCATCTTCGACAGCGTCGTGAAAGCTAAATACTGGCTGGACCAACCAGCTTTGTGGCTTCTGTCACTTGACTTCACCCTAGCGGATGCGTAAGGCACAAACATAAGGGAAGCGATGGCAGTAGCTGATTGGAACAGAAAAAAATGTAGCATCAACACTACTGTCAGTTCAAACAGTAACTTACAGCAGGCGATAAGGTGGCCGCGGGGAGCACAGCCAAAATGGCTTGGGACTTCGAAGCTGAACCCATATTCCTAGAAACGAGAATGTTGCGGTTCTCGTCAGCGGATTGTGCCTACGGGAACTTACTCCCACATTTTAGGGAAAGGGAACACAGCCTGAGTTTTCTGAGAACAAACAGTGGCTGACTTGGACAAGTGGGGTGCCTCCACAGGCAGCGCAAGGCGGCTGTAGACGCGTGAGATACATTGAAGCCTGCTGTTCACTGAAAATTGTGCTTTTTTAATATTTTCTGAACGAAAAAAATCAGCTTAGCTGAAAGATTATGGATGAATATTTCGTGTGAAGTTTCAGTTTTAATTAGTTTGATGACCAAGAAGAAAGATCAAGTGGGTCAAGGCCGGATAGCAACCTTCAACAGGCGGTACTCTCAAATCTGCCCAAACGCAAGTACCGCATGTACGTCTTACAGCCAGTTAATTGGTTTTAGTGTCTAAACCAGCCCCTATTTAGGCAATATATAGCAACCGTAGAAAAACCACATCTTCAGGAGAGTCGTGTTCTAAAGTTTGCCGTTGCCATATTTGGAATGGTGTGCGTATACCTCCGCCACCTATGTGCATTCGTCGCATGTTCATAAGATTCAGTTCTGTCCCGGGTGGACAGCGCTAGATTCGTTTATATCGATCACCTGTTCCAGTCCTTTAGACCTATATAGATCCATCGTCGTAAAATTATTATCCTGGAATAATCGGTAGATATAGTACTGAATCTGTTTTATTTTTGATGGGGCCCGAAATTCCCCCCACAAACACGCACTAGATATTGCAGGTATTTTGCGTGTTTCTTTAAAGTAACGCAAAAGTAATTGAGTAAAGTAACGAAGTAATTAATCAGTTACTTTTTACGGGGAGTAATTTGTAACGGTAATCCACTACTTTTTAGGCCAAGTAATTGTAATTGTAATTAATTACTTTTTTGGAGTAACGGGCACAAGTCTGCGCTTTTCCCGCCGCGTGTTTACATTCAGCGTCACGTAGCGTTGGCTAGGCTGTGTCATCAGTGTGCGCCATTGTGCAGGGATTTTACAGCTCCCAACAGAGGGCAGACTTTTAACTGTTGTTGTGAATGTTTGCAGGAGCGAAAGGTCCATTTGCGATTTACATGTGACGACCCTGTTTAAACGCTGTTGAGGAGTAATTTGTTGTGTGCAGTACAACTTCTTAGGGCAGGACGTTGATTGAAAATTTTACCCCGATTAATTGCTACCGTTTAATCGATTAATTAATTGATTATTCGGTTGTGTGCATTCCCATAAATATTAGTTTAAAAAAAAGTCAAAAAGCAATTATTTGCCTTCCTTGAATATGTGACAAACTGCGCAATGTACAATTTCGGATTTTAAATCAACCTTTTTGTGTAGTTGAGAACAGTCAAAGACACCCACACTTAGAAATTATTACTTCAGCCGCAGAGGCAAAGAGGTTGGTTGATATTCTCCAGCACCAGCGAACTCCCCAAGCATGATAGTTCACAATATAGTCTCGGCTTCGCTAAACGAACACTCGCGCGGCCTTGAAGCGGCTGGGTAACTTCTTCTCTTGTTCGTAGTTACAAGTATCCCCTTTACAGTTTACTTTAGGTCAAAATTTCACCTCACACAGGCGTACTCGTTCAGTCTGCGTTGTGAAAGCCATGAATTTGTTTTTATTTTTGGTTTGTCAAAATGTAGCTGATTATTCACATAAAAATTATTCTCGATAAAGCACTGATTGATTAATCGGTCGGTTAATCGATGAAGTGTCCAGCCCTAGAGGTTGTTACTTGTCGTTAACGTGCATCACGCATAATTAATTATCTGACCTCAAATCTGGTCCTTCATATCAAAACGTGCCGGGTCGTGGATCGAACCTAAACGTTTTGCGCTCGCGGCAGGTCTTCTGGTATGGGAAATACTGTAGCACCTTTGAAACTGGTTCACAAGAAATACTATAGCTAGGCACTTTGTGTGGCGGGAGGAGTGGACTTGAAAAAAAATACATATGAATCAGTGTTTTATTGTTGTAAACGGCAAAAAGTTTTTCTTGGCCTCACATATCTACCGTTTGCTCTCCTCCTACCTCCCTCTTTCTCTCTCTCTCTCTCTCTTTGCCTTTATTTTCCTTCTCAATTCGAAGAAATCTGCACTGCCAACGGTTCCCATACTTCGTTTCAGTTTAAGTCCAGACGTACCGACGCAACGTGCAGTTGGGACCAACCAGACAGAGTCAAAAGCGCATCACCATGCTGTTCGGCATGTTGATGCTCTATCATCGCTGGACCGTTCGTGTATAGGGAAGGCCTAGTGACTCGCGCTTTTGACGCTGTTTGATTGGTCCCATTAGCTGGTAGCGTCGGCTGCGTCTGGACTGAAACGAAGTGTAGAAAACGGAGCTGAATACTCTGCATCAGCTATAAAGAAGGCCAACACGGGGCGCAGATCGGGCACGACTGCTGCGCTTGGCCGTCACTCGCGTCATCGTTGATTGAGCACGAGTTTCAGCCGAACACTGACGCAGCACTCGTGTCCAATCAGCGCCCCGCCCTCTTGAGGTGATGGCGAACATTCATCACCGTGTATAGTCCTTTCCATCGCTTATTACCCATGGCAGAAATGCCGAGCCATGGAGCTGTGGACTCATGTGCAGCGTCTGATATACCGCACAGCAGGGCAACTGCGCACGCTCAGAAAGCGTTCCACAGCCCAGCAGACCAAGAAGGCAGCGCGCAGAAGGCGATTTTCTGAACCAATCAAACAGCACCAGAAGGGCAGCGTCACGGAGCTCTTCGTCTTTGTGCATTTGCTGTCACCGGCTAAACCATTGGCGCACATATGAAGAGCAGAATCACGGCGCCTTTCAGTGTGCGCGATTGGCCTGGCCGGTCACACATTAAACGCACAAAGACGACGACCGCCATGAGGATGCACTTTTGGCGCTGCTTGACTGACCTCACGGTATCTTAGCATCAGCTGCCCTCGGACTTAGTGTGAAAGGGAGCGTCGGAGAGGTAGAGAAGGAATACTTTATTAATGACAAAACAAATTAAAATTGATCCCCAGTCCGGGATGCCCTTGGACGTTACAAGCTCTTTTCGTGGATGGTATTAATATGTTGCAGCAATGGTGGCCAATAGATGGCCTGAATTTCAGGTGGGTAATGGAGTGATCGAGTGCTTCCTGGAGGAGGAGAGGGGAGTGTTAGAAGGAAAGGATGTGTTGTTGAAACGCTTAGCTGCTCGCGGACATGTCCAGTAGGTGTGCTCTGGAGTGAAATAGCCCCCGTAGACCTTGCATTGGGGATAGCCCTGTTGTTGGATGATATGAAGGAAAAGGAGGTCGCAGGGGAGAGAGTTGGTCTGTGCCTGTGTAAGGATGCTTGCGTCTTCTCGAGATGTCGCATGTGGGATGAGGGGTAGAGAGCGTGGTTATGCCGCAGCGTGCGAAGACGTGAATGGCGGTCTTGCCGCTGCTGTCGTAGCTTGAGTAGTATGAGCCGGCGGCCAGGGGCTGGCAGCACCCGGATCTTGAATGTCTCGGGTTGCGGAATAAGCCGCTTCATCCCCAGTGATGCCTTGATGGCCTGGTATCCATTTTAACCGAATATGGAGGAGGGGATGGAGGTCTAGGTAGCTCCGCAGTTCTACAGTGATGTGTGTGTGTGTGTGTGTGTGGGGGGGGGGGGGGGGGGAGGTAATGTGTCAAGCTCGAAATCACGCACAGCTTCTTGGGTGTCGGTGCGAATTACGTCATTCCTGGTGGGGTGCTCGTGCAGCGTGATGGTTTTGAGAATTGCTTGTTCTTCTGCGTCTGTTGCCGTGAAGAAATAGGTATGCTTGTGGGCGACCGTTCCCATTGTACAGTGGACAGCTGTATATGCTGTGCCTTTGGGGAAATTGGCATCGGTGTAGTATATGCCAGGGTCGTTTTGGTCATAGTGGATGCCTCTCATCTGGCAACAGGCAGAGTGGCGGACGGGGCTCATATTTTTGGGTGTTGGCGCCACCGTGAGTCGTGGTATTCTTTGTTAGGGTGGAAGCCGCGGGGGAGATGATGCTGGGGGTACAGTGTGGCCTAGTTCCTGAAAGAGGGCTCGTCCTTGTTCTAGGGTTATTAAGTGGACATGTTGTGCTTCAAGGTGGACGGAGACTGTCTTGGAGGTTGGTTCGGACGGATGCGGCTTCTATGAGGTGATGGGGTGCATGTTTGGGCACTCCTAGTTCTGTTCGAAGACACAGACGAACTGTTGCTTCTATTATTGTGCCATGTGGTTGTCAGCCGGACGTACGGTAATGCGTACAGTACTCGGGCGTAGAGGGCCTCCGTTATTCTTGGGAGGGCTGATTCAGTCATACCTTTGTTCCGTCGGGTAATCCGTTGGAGGATGTTCTTGATCTTATAAATAGTTCGAAGGGTATTGTAAAGTCGTATTATGTGCCAATTATCCTCTCCCCATAGGACGCCAAGGACGCGGATACATGCCTTACGGGGTACGGGGTTGCTCTGGAAATCTGAATACATTGATGACAATGTATTCAGATTTTTCGGGGGCACAGGATAGATCAATTTCGTTTGCATAAATTTCAATTGTATCGAGAGCTTCTTGGAGTGTCAGTTAATGTTCTCCAGGGTTTCCTGTGTTACACTGGATAGTGATATCATCAGCGTATAAGGCATGATGGATTTGAGGTATGGGTTGAGTTGGGAGGGCAGGTTCACCATGGCGATGTTGAATAACATCGGGGATATAATGGATCCCTGTGGCGTGCCTCTAGTGATAGGGAAGAAATCTGATAGTTGTCCCTCACTGTCGAGAATGCGTATCGTCCGTTTCGTGAGGAAGGCTTGAACGTAATTTTATTGTCGGCCGGAGACGCCGAGCTGCTGGAGGTTCCGCAGTACGCTGCTGTCTTCAACATTATCATTTTTTTTTTTTATGTGGATTGCTACGATTGTACGCAGGTGCGCCGTACTTGGGTATTCTTGAGTGGTGGCTTTGTAACCAAAGCGCAATATCTTGGGCACTCATGTGTCGTCGGAAGCCTATTTGGGTTTATGGCAGGGCGTGAGTGTGGTCAATGTGCCATTTAAGTCTGGTGAGTACCATATTTTCGATGACATTTCCTATGCAGGCGCTCATGCAAATCTGACAGAGGTTTGTGATAATAGTGGGGTCTTTGCCCTGCTTCATTCTGAGGGGAGGACCCCTGTGCGCCAGGCTTGATTGATATTTTGTAAGAGGTCCATCGTTCCCTGAGGAGAAAGGTTCCGGAATGCAATGTATAAGATATTGTCCGGCCTAGGAGCTGTATTTCGTCAAAGTGTTCGTAGGCTTGCTTTGAGTTCTCTGAGGGTGAAGTCGGACTGAATGCCTTCGTGTGTTTCAGGGGCTTCTGGCTTTAGAGGGAGTGGCTGTTGGTTGTGTTCCGGATAGTGGGTATACCAAAGTGCTTGTGTAAGTTGGTCTTCGGTATACACGAACTCAACTCTCCTACGTCACGCCGCGGTGGTGGCGCGCTGGACGCACTTCCGGTCTGGGGCGGTGGGCAGAAGTCGCCGTGCCAGACATGCATTCCTGTGTTCCTTTGAAAAAAACGAGACAAAAAAACCTGCCTTCTCGTCAAAATGCTGCGATGGGGGCTGTACCAAGAGTCTAGAAAGGTTTGAAGATCCGTTTTCATGTGTTTTTGCCCCCTCCGTTCGTCCGAAGACGTGGATAGTAGCCGGGAATAGGGCAAACCAGACGCCATCGAACTACAATTGCTTGTGCGGGCAACACTTTGTGGTCGCCAAATGTATTTACTTTGTTCCAACAGGAACGAGAAAAAACCTCCAAGTTGTCCGGACCACCCACGGGTCCCAGTGCGTCTTCAGATTCGCATGGCCGGCTGATCGTTCGAACTTTCGTCTGCTCTTTCAAACTTGTCTGCTTTTTGTCGTCTGCTCGTTCAAACAAAAGCCGCCCGTAGACCAAGCTTTGACCGGGTGATTGCAATAAGAAGTAATTGCAGGCCCCAAAAGACTTAAGTAGGCTCCGTGTGAACAGTAGATGTTGATTCATTGGTACCGTTGGCCATCACCGCCTTCTTAAGCTTGCTCTGTTCCCGCTTACGATTTTCAGTATCGACGTCGATCATCGCCGCTACCTTCTACACTTTTGCAACACGAGCGACGTCGCTACCGACAATAGCTGGAAGAATCTCATCATGGTTTTGGCGTCCACTTTTCGTATATAGTATAGCGGCGTAACGAGCCTGCATAATTTCGCTTAGGCGATTAAAGTGGTAAGACATTGCGATGGACGTAGAATCGACAATTCCAACGCGAAAAAGAGTATGCAGACTCACACAGACGCCGACAACGTTACATTCGAGTGGTCTGTTGACGCGGGACGCGGTGCTTCTTGCCCGTACCCCTTTACGCATGCGTTCGAAGTGTCGTCTGCTCTTTCAAACTTGGCTGCTTTTTGTCGTCACCTCGTTCAAACGACAGCGGCCCGTAAACCAAACGTTGACCCGGTAATTGCGATAAGAACTAAGTGCAGGCCTCAAAACACTTTTGAAGGTTGTTGGGGTAAGTAGGCTAAGTGTAAACAGATACAAGAAGATGTTGATCATTATTGTTACCCGTGGCCATCACCGACTTGTAATGCCCAATTCTACTTGCGGTTTTCAGTATCGACGTCCACCATCTCAGGTACGGTCCACGCTTTTGCAGTCCGAGCAACGTCGCGTCTGAAAACAGCGAGCAAAATCTGATCGTGGGAGTCAGGCTTTAGCGCCCATTCTGCGGCGTCCACGTGAAATGAATCGCCGCACGTCACATTATTCACGGAAATTTTTGCCTCGTTAGTTTTGCTGAAGCCGCTCAAGTAGTCAGACATTGTTAGGAGGACGTAGAATCAACAGTTCCAACGCAAAAAAGAGCACGGGGACTCCCACCGATGCCGACAAAAACGAAATTCACTGGTTTGTTTATGGGCGACGGCGGGCTTTTTGCCCATCATCCCCCGCGCATGCGCGGCGCCGGTGGCGTCCGCTAGGGGCGCTCCGGTTTGTTTGTAAACATGATTTGGTGTATAGTTGTTCTTCATCTTGAGCTTGGCGAGGTGATTTCTTTGAGTAGTGTTCTCAAAAAGGGAACGGAGTATGCTCCATATACTCCTGTTGTGGAGCTGCTGGGACAGATGTTCTCAGTGCGAGAGCCTTTGATCCGTGGCGATGTGTTGTGCATAGATGGTGATTTCATTATTGAGATCTGAAATGCTTTTGTGAATGTTGATGTTATTCTTCTGTCTTTTCCATTTTCGGAGTCGATTTTGCAGGCGCGTCAAGAGGGAGACCACGTGAGTATCCACCGTAGATAGTCTTCCGTGGAGCGGATATGTTTCTGTGGGCTTTAAGGATGCTCTGGAGGGAGGATGACCATTCCGGGTAGGACGATGTGTTTAGTGAGTTTTCCATGTCGAAACGTGCGACATGGGAGTTAGTGATGTGGTTTTGGACGATACGCCTGCGTAACGTACTTGTGATGTTTATCAGCAGGGTGATTTGAAGAATGCAGTGGTCACTTCCGAGATGTTCTTCGGTATTTTCCCAGTGTGCCTCGTTCGAACCTTTCTGCCACGTGAGGTCCGGGTTGGTTTCGGCTTCTTTGCTGTTGCTAGTTCTCGTCGGAAGCGTGAAATTGTTAAAGGGGTGAAGGCTTCTTGTTGCATGAAACTCTCGAGTTTGCGGCCTCTTAGCTCGGTTCTGTTGTAGTTTTAAGCTCTGTTGGGGGCATTGAAGTTCCCTGCTATGAGGAAGTGCTGGCCTGGAGAGTGCCATTGCTGCAGATACCGGTGCCAAGGAGGAAATACGCTGGTTTGTTTTCATGGCGACCAGTAGGTGCTGATGATGTATATCTTGAAGCCACTATTGACGCTTTCCGTGTACACCTGTTCTATGTTGGAGGTGTTCATGTGTGTTGTGTCGTATAGAATTGCAGGGTGGTGTTTGCGCACATACGTTACTGTCTTGCCCGGCGCTTCGGGAGCAAGATGATGCTGGGATGATTTGTGGGGGATGGATCGCTGACTGTAATGATTGTAACCATGGAGAGAGAACATGCCATTTGTCTCCCGGAGGAGGACGATATCCAGGTAACACTTATGGTGGAGAATGTATTGGGTGAAAATAGCTTTCTTCTTCCCGAAGCCGCGACAGTTCTACTGCCATATCGAGAAATAATCGGTAGCTGTGTGGTGGCTATTCATGGTTGTCCAAGTGCATTTCATCTGGTGTGGTTCGTGCGCGTTTGGGGGGGGGGGGGGGGGGGGGGGGGGAGGCAGTCTGTCGCCTCGGCTAGCTGGCGGCTGACTTCTCGTGCAATGAGGGGCTGAAGCTGAGCAGTTAGTATTTTTGTGACTGTGGGTATTAAATCCGTGATGAGTTTTCGTATGAAAGACACCCTATCATTGGTATTGTACTCCGGGGGCGGGAGTGTTGCAGGGCGTAGGAGGGATGATTGTGGTAGGGGTACTGATGTGTGTGGGGGGAGGGAAGGGGAGATGAGCCACTGAGCCACTCACCTGTCCAGGGAAGGGTGGTGTTTCGGTGTTGGTCCGGGTTATTGGCTGTCGAGGGGCCTGGGGAGGAGAGGGCCAATTCGGTTGGGGCCAAGTACGTTGAGGTGCTGGCTGCTGTGTCTGTTGCTCTGGTTGGGCACCTGGGGAGGGTTCCGGCTTGTGTCGTTGTCGGCGTTGCGGTGTGTAGGATCGGGCCTGGTGCTATGGGGGGCTCTGTCTTGTAGGGCGGGATTTGTGAGACTCATGCTGGGTCTGACGGGTAGAAGACTCCTTGGCGAGTGTCGAGGAACGGTTGCGTGTTTCCAGGCGAGGCCAGTGAGCGTTGTCATCGCTTGAAGGAGGGGGTCGCGTCGGCTCCTTCTGGCGTGGGTTTCGGCAGCGTTGAATTCGTGCCTGGAGATCCACTTGGAGTGTGGGGCAGGTCGATGCCGTCTCACCGTAATCGGCTCCGCAGTTTAGTCAGCAGAGTATGTGTTCGTTTTCTTGGATTTCGTATTCCGGTGTTGGTGGGAAACATTGACCGCAGTGTTTGAAGCAGTAAGCCTGTTTCTGCGGGCATAAATCAGCGTGGTGGCCGATGAGAAATCAGTGCCTGCACTGCGGAGTGCGGACCCTTGGTGTGTAAATGCAGTAGGGTGTGAGGGCGAAGATCGCGTATCGAGGCAGGTGCGGACCCTCCAGGGTCACCATGATGGCATTGGTGGCTCCCAGTCGTCAAAACTACATAATCTTCCTACCTTGTACTCGGAGAAGTTCATTGATGTCTTCGGGGCTATACTCTTGCGTAATGCCGTGGACTGCACCTCGAGCGTTGTGAGGATCATGTGCCAAGTACGACGTGATGCCATACCTTGTTCCGTGGAGTACGATTTGCTGGATGTTTTGAAGTTTGGCCGTGGTCGACTGACGGTAGGAGTCGACCCCGATCAGGTTTTGGACGGGGCGTATCTTTATGGTGACATCGTAGTATTCAGCTTTCAGCAGTCGGGCGGCGGTGCTCACAGCTTGGGACACATGGCTGGGGATGTAGGAGCTTAGGTCGATGCTGGTGTGAAATGGAAAGACGAGAGTAGTCGCGCGGTCATGGCGAGGCGTCGGGGACTGAATTTTCCATTCCATGTCGAATGATGCTGCGTCCAAGTTGTTGAGAGGGCGCGCGGTATCTTCCGTGGCCGGTGGCGGCCGGCGAGCGGCGGGCCGGTGTCGTGGCCTGGGTAGTTAAACTAAGCGCAGCAGTAGTGAGGGTGTGGTCGCGGCTGAGAAAATACGCACTTATTTATGCCGAAACTGGTATCGAGGGGTGTCGTACGTTGTTAGAAACCTCTGTAGAGCTCTGAATGGGGTCCCGAGGCTAGGAACTGTGACATACGGCGATCTAAACGGGAGTCCGATTTGCCGCTCGCTCCCTCGGTCCGAGGCTCCCAGGCCACATAGGAGGTATTGACAGAGCCACCAGAGATGAACGTACATGTGAAGGAACCTGACGACCAAAGGCACCTTCGACGGAGGCGTGAAGGTTCCTGTCACACGGAAGCAACACGACTGCAACAGCAACACAACGCGTTGTACATTTGAGTCGGACTACTGTTGCTCGCTTTCCCTGTTGTCCGCCAATCCTCTCTTGTCGCGGCAACAGCAGCACAACATGGACGTCAACGAAAACGTTGCCTCGGTATGAGAGCTTTCAGCTTTAAAAACAGCTGCAACTTGTGTTGGACAACGTGTGTTGCCCAGATAGCTGGCCGAGCGAATTTCGGGCCCGCACCACGACAGCACAGACCACGCTAATCACTATTGTTGATGCTTGGAACTTGGAAACAGCCGCTACCAGACACCTGAATTGTTTTGAAAATGCCCAGGACGCTTTGGGGAGTGAAGCGAACACATAGCAGGCGGTATGCAAATGGACAGCGTTGAAAAATATTTATTCCATCGATTGTTATGATGGATATCGCGTCGGTGTCGCAGTTTTTAAGAACTGTCACTTGAGCTTAACACAACGTTACAAAGGGCGCTTTCTGGTACTGCCGGTGCTAACTCAATTTGACAGTAGAAATAGGTGTTGCATGATAGAAAGAACCGAACAGAAAAAATTTATACTGCGCCGTAAATCCCGAACATATATCAGCGATCTAACATTCTTCGGCTATCTGCGTTGTCAGCGAATAAATATTTTGATAAAATAAAAGATGGAAAATACTCCCCGTGTCAAGTTCCCTAATCCCAGTCACTGGTTGATATCGTCCCGTCATAATATATGGCCCTTCGAAAGCACTAGAACTTTGTAGAGTCACATTTCCAGCGACGCCGCGACGCATACGAACGAAGGTAAATATTCAAGATTGCGGAGCGTTCCCCGTGTTGGCCCCACCGTCAGCGCGGTGTGACAGGGTGGTCGGACAACAAATCGATCAAGACGGTTGTCAGGGGGCAGCAACAAGTTGCCCGACTGTTTTTGCGGCACTGCGACAGGGTCGCCGTAAACACGTTTTCTTCGTGTTGCCAGACAGAGTGGTCTAACTATTGCCTCAGCGTGACAGGGACTTTAAAGGTTTCCGCGCAAATTCCCTGCGTAATACTGGTTAATCCGGGCGTCGGGGGGACCATCATGCCCGTCCACGCGAGGCATGCATCCTCCGCAGTTATCGGGCACGACGCCTCGCGTTTCACGACTGGTTGCCCTTGTGCACTTGTCCGAGCGCGCCGCCAGGATGGTTCGGACGCACCACTCGGGGCTTTATGTTTGTCACTCGGAGCGTGCAGCTTCCAGCGTTCGGCAGCAGCGACGGTCGGCCGTGACCCCGAAGGGGACTGCGCGGGAGGGACTCGGGGGTCGTTGCGCCGCCGCCGCCGCCGTTTACTTTGGAGCGGCTGGGTGCCTTCTTGCTCCGCTGAATGTCACGATGGTCACGTGGCAGCAGCGGGCTTGGTGTGCCCCGAGGCAGCGTTCTATGCTGGACCTCGGGTGTGTGTTTCACGCCAGCGGTGTGAGTGACGCGGCGAGCGACGTGCCCCGGGAATGTTCATTAATCGCGGGACGAAGACATGTGTGCCAGAGGAACGTACGAGTGGAATAGGGGACGGACACGAACGGAGAACAAGATCGTAACGTGTATATTGAAGGCGGTATGAGGACATCAGAGCGTTCAAATAATAAAAACAACCAACTACCGGCGAAAAGACAAAATAAATTTATTCGTAGATGAGGAGGCTATATGATTTAACATATGACAACTGCGATGGTGGGAACAAGGTTTAGAAAGAAGGGGAGAATGATTTTTTTGTTCAAGTTTGAAGGATGATAGGTGTTGCCATAAGCCGGGGTCACACTGCTTATGAACGTTTTTTGTTTCCTTTCGTTTTGAGTCACGTGGGTTCCGTATTTGTTATGCAAAACGAAAAAATAACAAGTCATATCAACCTGGAATATGCGAGAAAATAGAGGTGAAGCAAAACAAGAATGTGTGACAGTCACGGATTTTTTCTGAATACCTTCCAGCGGCGTGGAGAGATCAAAATGATGCTTTAATGCATACCAGAAGTGACAACAATAAAGATGGCTGCGCCCTTGTGGAAAAGGTGTATACTTCGTCTGCATACAGATTCTAACGGGAGTCACCGCGAGATCCGTGCTTCGAGTGCTGCATGGCAATAAGTACAAGGAGAAACTTGGCACCCGGCAATTCGAACCACAGAAATTGCGGTGACTAGTATTTTTCAGACTGTTTTTTGTATGATGTATAAGCAATGTGACCGATTCCATCTTTTCGGAGTTCATTTTTCGTCAAATTAGGAGGGTGCTTTTCGGAGTTTATATTTTGCTCCAAATTCAGAGTATATCGGAGTTTACTTTTGTTGGATTCCCAATTCTCTGAAATTCGGACTTCAATTTTGTTGTGTTTTCTATCTTTAAAAATTAAAAAAAAATCTAAATAATATCTTGATGTAAACCTATGCTTAGATTGAAGAGAACGCGCTTGTATCGATTGTTATTTCTTCAGATGGATTTCGCGTTGGCGCCATTTTCATTGGCTATACTAATTTGTCCTACTACAAAACTTGCAAATAAGTGTTGCTTCAATAAATGTCGATATCTTAAAATTAATAAAATCCTGGAGGTAGTCGCTGTGAAGCTCGTACTTATCCCATCCTATCCATCAACTTATCCCGCGGCTTTACGGCGTGGATGGTAACGGTTTAATATAGAAGCGTCAACTGCCCACCTCCTCTTCCCTCTTCTGTAAAATCTCTATGGCTCGTTGTTTTTAATGTTCCATAAACAGATACCCCTCCTTCCTCTAAAGCACAAATAGCACGGACCAAACTGGAAACCTAAACAGTGGCCTCTGTCATGACCGGAAAATAAAATTATTTGTTCCGAATGAACAATGACGAGAGAAGCGATAAGATCTTTCTTTGTAAATGGTCCCAGATTTTGGCGGCATTTTCTCGAGAACTTTGACCCTGTGCACTGAGCAAACTTAAAATACCGTCGTTTTCTTCTTTTTTTATTTTTTTTTATTGGCACATCAAATTTTGGAATTAATAGGATAAATCTGAATTGACGAAAGTTTAACCTTGAATTTGAGACTATATAAAAAGGTGGACTAAATAAACCAGTTAGCCGAGTTTGAGACGTCGTCCTGTATATTTTCAAATTTTTTCTACGTTTTTACGTATCTCATCTTCCCCAGTCTCACGCTAATTCACATGGTTAATGGTTTATCCAGACTGCTCATGCAGCATTTTTATCATTCTTTTTCTCTTCCGCTTAATCAGTTTATTCATGAAAGTGGGATAAAAGTCAATTTTCTGTAAATACTTCTCGTTTCTGCATAAAGGTCCCTCTGTCGGAGGACCCTTAGCCTCATCTAGGTATGAAATGCCTTAACGGGAGGGGAGAGCATTTAGGTTAATTTACGTTCCGGTTGACTTTTTTGCTTCCGATTGTCCGATTGGCCATTCCTGCACGATGCCATTTTTTCATGGGACGCTTTTCGCTCTTGAAACAGCAGAGTGTTTAATTTCTTATTTCGCAATCATTGTCACACACGTATGTGTGTGACAATGATTGTTGTGGGGATCCGGACAATATGGTCCCGGACATTATGGTCCCGGGCAATATGGCCCCGGACAAAATGGTCCTGGACAGAATGGTCCCGGACAAATTGGTCCCGGAGAAAATGGTCTCGGACAATATAGTCCCGAGTGCTAGGCCGGACAAAATGGTCCCAAATTATTTTCAAGGCGTTTTCTTTTTTTTTTTTTTTCTTGCTTTTCACCGATTTGTAGATTGCGTGTATTTATTTTCGCTCAACACTTATGACTTGAGTCGTTGGTCATTGTGAAGGTACTTTTTTATTGCTTGCTCTATACAGGTTTCTGTTATTAAATGTGACTCGTAAAATACTTATGCTGCTAGCTGTTTGTCAATCTAGAGTTCATATTTTTGCGCACAATTTTCACCATTCGTTCTTCTTTTTGTGCGTTCAACTTGAGTTTGAGCCTCGACCTTGAAACATAGTCAGAAAAGGACGTTGCACAACATCTCTCTTTATGACCGTCTTGCCCTTGACCATGCATTTTGTCAAACCTCGACAAGCCAAGACGGAACTTTCCGCGGGATCTGCGTTTGTGGTCCCCTTGACCCTGTCTGCTTTGTCAAACATCAACCTTCAAACATAGCATCAAAAGGACCTTAAGGGTTCATCTTCTTTTACGGGTGTACGCGTGATGTCTACTGTGACATTTTACTCAGGTTGTGGGGTACAATACGGTAGATAACACACTTCTCAGAAGACATTTCTAGGACAATGAAGGGCCGTAAGCTAGTGCTACCACCAAGCTATCTCAATAGGGACACGCGAAAGCCAGAACAATGTTCATTCGTAAACCGCAAAACCTAAGGATTGCTCTACCAAGTTTGCGCACAACGCCGGCTCCAACACGTTGAGTACGCACGTTTCGTTAGTCTGCTTCTTTATTATTTCTTGATAAAAAAATTGTTTGAATTTATATTTACAAGTTGACAAAGCAAGTCTAGGGTGATCCAAGTCACCAGGCTCGATCTAAAGCGGACCGTAAAAATCGACGCCTGCACGTAGCAATCTAAACTTTTCGTCAAAGGTGTATTTCACAGGTCGGCTTTTTTCTTGTAAAATTACAAAGCGTAGTTCTCTTTCTGTAAAAAATAGGGCCAGAAAACTTGCCAGGGTCTACGGCGGGCAGCGACGCAAACGACAGGGGTTGAGTTGCGGCGTGTGTTTGGCGTTCGTATTGATAAATGGCGCTACCTCCTTAACGCGATGGCTCGCGACCACCGTGGTTTATTAAAATGAACATAATCCTTTTGAGATTTACCTTTGGTTAAAAAAAAAACGCGGACGCTAAAAGAAAAAACTTAAAGTAAAAAAAAAAAAACGCGTCTGCATAATGGCGGCGCTTTTGCTGACAAAGGATTTCGTCTGCGTGTCGTCTGCATTCTATCGCTGGTCGGCTGCACCTTCGGATGCTGCTCCCGACGCCATCTATCAGTACGAACGCCAAACACAACCTGTTACTGAACGCCTGCTGTCTGCGTCGCTGCCCGTCGTAGACCCTGTCAAGTTTCTTGGCCTTATTTTTTTACAGAAAGAGAACTACGCTTTGTAATTTTACAAGAAAAAACCGACCTGTGAAATACACCTTTGACGAAAAGTTTAGATTGCTACGTGTAGGCGTCTATTTTAACGGTCCACTTTAGATCGAGCCTGCTGACTTGGACCACCCTATATACAAGTTCGAAGAGAGAAAGCAGCTTTGTTTAACCCTGTTTTTTGTCATTGCGGTTAATTGCCTATTGGAAATTAGATCAAGAAGTACTTCACTGGTTGGGAAATGTCCACGTGAAAATAATGCTTCACTGACTAAGAACTTAGCTTCGAGCTTGTGCTGTTCGTCCATGTCGTTTTTGCACTTTGTATTCTTTTTAACGTTCTTTATGCATCATGATTATAATTCGTTCAGTTTTTCAATTCATAACTACTATTTTTTGGCGATCTAGTCGATCGATTTTTTTAACGTAGAAGACTGTCATACTTGTGCAGCATCCCTATGCAATGATATAATTCCATGACTAACAAGTAGAATAACAAAATGGATGATTTAGTAAGACAACTTCGTCATGAGTGTTTCTCGTTCTTTGGCGGGGTTTCTTTTTTTTTTTATTTCTGCTTTTCGATTACCTTGTAGAACTTTTCATGCTTCAAACGCAGTAGGGGCTACAATCATACGTTTTCATTACTCTTTATGTTTTTATGTCTTATAACCTCTTAGGTATGGAGTTTAGCGACACCCATTGGATGGCGAGAAACTTCATTTCGAGAGATTTCAATATACCAAGCACAAGGCCGACGCCTCAGGCGTTTGTTTGTGTTGCATAAATAGAATCCGAGGCTGCTTAGGGGCTGTTATAACAGAAGAAAACAACCAGCAGCCACGAGTATCTGTGCAACACATGCGCCCACCAGATCCAGCGCTTACACAGCTATCGAAGTTTCGAGCAGCTTTAAAGAAAACTGCACAAGAGACGGATGGACCTCCAATTGCAGTTTGCGCAGAAGCACTTCGCAACCTTCAGGAGTCTTCGAGAGCTCGAGACTCAGCTGAAGAAATCCTCAAGGTGGCGTGGACGACGACCAGGGGTTCATTTCCGGAGAAATTTCTCATCTATGACAATGGGCCACAAGCTCGCTGCAGGATTATTGCCTTCGCAACAGCAGAATGCCTACGGCTGCTCTCCCAAAGTGACACTTCCTAATGGATGGAAACTTCACAATGGCACCCGAGCCGTTTCTGCAGATTTACGTGCTACACGTTCCTTTTGGGGAAGCCACAGTATCAGTGGTGTACGCCTTCTCGGAAAACAAGACGCAGGAAATCTATGAGGAACTTCTCAACGCTGTTGTTGCCGCTTCGGAAACCAACGGAGCTTCGCCTGACCCGAAACTCGTGATCACCGATTTCGATAGAGCTGCCATGAACTCTGCGCATGCAGTTTTCTGGGAGGACATCACCACTCGTGGGAGCTATTTTCATTTTCGTAAAAGCCCTAGGCGCAAAATACAAGAATCCTCACTAGTGCCTATTTATAAGAAAAGCGACGCATTTAGATAGTTTGTTGGTATGATGATTCGACTCGCATTCTTACCTTTGGATGACGTCGCAAGTGGAATGGACCTCTTGCAGACGATCATACCTCCTGAAGCGGAAGACTTTTTCGACTGCTTTGACAGCACGTGTGTTAACGGTACGTTCCGCCGAGTACTAACAAGGGATGGAACGATGAGGCTCCGGAGATGCGCACCGAGATTTTCTCCAAGCGTCTGGAACAGGCTTGTCCCAACAGTGACCGGAGACCACAGGACGAACGACTTTGCGGAGGCGTGGAATAGAAGATTTTCCAGCATTGTTCCTCCCTGTTATCCCTCCATTTGGAGAGCGATCGATGCCCTGCATTTTCAGCAGGCTTCTGTCGCCACAGTTCTGACGCAAGAGTTGACCGGACATCCTCCAAAGAAGTGGACGAAGAGGGTCTATCCAAAAATGCAACAGCGACTTCTAACGTCTTGCACACAGTACGCACAAAGAAGCCGTACCATGAATGACGTTCAGGAGGGCGTGGGCCATATTAACACGTTCCTACACTAATTGCGGCTTCTAGATCGTAGACCTTTTCTTGGAACATAATAAAACTTGGTATGCGTTCAAAAGCATGTTCATTTCCATTGTTATTTCCTAGCATTGCATGTGGTATGTGCACGATAAATTGCTTTCATTCTCCCTATGACTAATCGACATGTGACGAGTGAACCGTTTTCCATTTCTATCGCTCACTTTAAAAGTAATCCCTGCAGATATCAGTGACACTTTATACATAGCGCCAAAAGTGCCGAAACATTTATTTGGGACCATTTTGTCCAGGTGAGCACTCGGAACCAAATTGTCCGGGGCCATATTGTCCGGGACCATATTGTCCGGGACCATAATGTCCGGGACCATAATGTCCGGGATCATTTTGTTCTGGGCCATATTGTCCTACGCCCTCAGTTGTGACGTACGAGAAATCAAATATTTACATAAGCTGTGGAAGTGTTTCGTCACTCCCGTGAAGACGTTCTTTCCGAGAGGACGTTTTTGGTCTCGCCTTCATTGCATATGGAGTCCTTGCAATGGAGCGGGAGTGCTGTCAGCTTTCTTCGCGACGTGCAGGTGTATCTTCCCCGTCCAAGGATATGCCTAAAAGTACGGTAGCGGTAAGCATCTGAGTCTTCCTGCACCTGCAACTGTAAACTCTTCACTTCAAAATTTCGGCAGGGGGCAGTGGGATAAATTTGAGCGAGCGATAAACTGATCAAGTGCAGCTCTTTGCAACTAACAAGCCAGATTCTAGGTGAGGATGGTTTACTTAGATACGACGCAATGAGATGGTCCAAGTTGCTACAGTTCATCTAAATGTTACCATGGGAACGCAGAATTAGTTACTGCGTAAATTAACAGAATGTGTTGGTAGCAAATCGTGCGAAGTATCTGAAAGATGAAGAGATCAGTTCTTATGTTCGTTTCAATTCTCGTTTTGATAATGCCGCTAATGCCGCGTCAGATAAAATATAAATAAAGCTAAACAGTTCTAACACCGGGAATAAGGACCCCAAGTATAGTCTATGTAAGCTATAGCGTGAGCGAACTATGAATTCTTATCCACCCTTTATGATGTATGTATGGTCTGCCGCAACAAGGAACCGTGCGGATCTAATTCAAGCCCCGACCAGGGCGCCCCTTGCGGCTAAACGGGTCCTTTGCACCGGGGAACATCTGCCAGTCGCTGCGTTTGTTGTTCCTTGTAGCGGGTTAGCGCTGTAATTTCCGAGATATATATTCCGCACCAAGAAAGTCACAACAATTGATGCGTGGTCGGCTGCGACAGTGCGTACAAGGGCGCTCACGGCACAAAGTTCTACGGCTTTCCTTCGAAGCCGTACGAGGCGGAGTGCCGCGCGACCTGGGTGCGACTTGTACGTCGATGCAGGTAAGTGGCATTTCTTACCTTGCAGTTCGCGTTTTGCTTTAAGCCGCTGACGAACAATACAATTACCTTTTTTTCTATTCTAGCGACGATGGAACAGCATGGACACCTGCGACAAACTCTAAAATATGCAGCAAATACCTCAGCGGCATCGAGAAGCGGAATGCGGTCGCCCGCCCTTGGATGTTTCCATCAGCCTACAGGAAGATAGTAGTTGGGATCGCGGAACGGCGAGAAAACAATCGCCCAGTTATTGTGAAGCTGATCCAGAGAGTAAAAAACGTACATAATTAGCGCAGTCCACTCAACGCCAACCAAGAGCGCTCTCTCACCTAATTACACGAGGCTCAAAGTCTTTTTTTCGCGGGCGCGCTCGATTTCGTCTGCGGAGTACGGCGCGCCGTGACATCCACTTGTCCGTCGAAACGGATCTCCTTCACGTCGTACATGCGGCCAGATTCAGGAAAGAGTTTTCCTTTCGTCATACTGGCACCACGGAGGAAGCTTTCTGGATTCATAACCGCCTTAAACCCCGTCGTAATCACCACGGGAACACTGTCCGTTGTGCTGCTCGTCGCCATTGCTTCCCCCCGATGATTCTGCACCGGCTACCGAAGAAGTTTTCCGTATTCGTGATCGCCTTAAACCCCGACGGGGACACTGTCCGCTGTGCTGTTTGTCGCCATTACTTTCCGGTGATTCTGCGGCGGCGGCCCCGGCTGCCGAAGAAACTTTCCAAATTCATAACTGCCTTAAATCCCGTCGTAATCACGATGAGGACACTGTCCGTTGTACTCTTCGTCTCCATTGCTCCCCGGTGATTCTGCGCCGGCTACCGCTGGGTGGCGGCAAACAATAGGCGGCCGCCGCGACGCGGCCGGCATGCTCGTATCCTATAGAAACTACGGGAGCGGTTTCGCCGCCCCCCCCCCCCCCCCCCAATGCTACTAAAGTGTAAGGTCCACTCAGTGTAAACGCGTCATTTTCAGTGGCGTCACAGAACGAGAGGAGCGTTCATGAGCGTCTTTACTTCAAAACTGGTGCCCAGAAAAATATTTCGTTGAATGCCCAAGGAGCATCGCCGCATTGGGCATGGAGCGTAAAGCTGTTTCTTGGGGGAGGAGTCATTCCTGCCATTTTAAGGTTCTAACCGACTAAAGCTGTATGATACGGACCTCAGTAAAATGGCAGATGTGTTGAAGAATTATGTTTGGAGGCCTTCATAACTTGAAGGTGCCGCAATTTGGAAAATTATTTTCTCCTTAAACCCACCTAGCCAAGTAAACAAATTTACTCCCAGCTAAACCAGAAGCAACTTTCCCTATACTATTATTGACACTCAAGTTAAAGAAACCTCTGAAGTTAAGCACCTTGGGTTAACAATTACGAGCTGTTTAAACTGGAATACGCATGTTGCCACTGTTCGCGCTGCTGCGAGACAAGCGTTGTGGTCCCTAATGCGCAAACTTCCACTGGCACCCTCCAGTGTCAAGCTCTGTACCTATAAAACTTTTGTTAGGCCAGTTTTTTTAGTACGCGTGCGTAGTTTGGGATCCGTGTACACAAAAAGCCATAAACGAATTAGAGAAAGTTCAAAGGCTAGCTGCGCGATTCGTATGCAATAGGTATTGACGCTTAGTGAGCCCATCAGAAATGTTTAAATCACTTGAATTGGAGTCTTTGAGATCGCGCCGGAAAATTTTCAGATTGAAATTTTTGTACCTAATCAAGAATATTACTTTAATTTAGATGCATCGCCTTTTATAAAGCACGTCACACGCCAAAATACACGCTTTAATCACGGAAGTCTTTTAAAGCCAAACCAAAACCCGAACAATATTGTTAAAAATTTGTTTTTTTTCCCAGGATGGAATTGCTTAGAAAAAGACACTGTTGATAGCCCTGCCCCGGATATATTTTTTCCGAGGTTGCGATGATATATGCTATTTAGTATCAGTGTTGTGTTGAAGAACGTGCGTGTTTGTATCTCTGCAATCCCTTTCCTTCTCTTTTTCCCCCCACTCCTGCCTGGGCCCTAACGGGGCCTGCAGTATTTTGAAATAAATAAAAAGCAAATAAATCATTAAAAGGGTTATGGGTCTGTGCCTCGCCACCACTCCGCTCCCTCATATACGTGTATAGAGGCGCTTATGTATGAGCGTTTCTCAGAATGAGATGGCACTTCACTCTACATAACGACCGCGTTAGTGCAAACTCGTTTAGACGTAAAAACGAAATCAAAACTGCCGACCAACCTATGTAGTGTTCCGCTTCTTTCTGGCTCTGTGGTTCAACACTCTCCGTAACTGCCATAAGGAACGCGCACGGAATAGGTTTCTTAAGAGGTACCTTTATCAGGTATTACTGAAACACATGCTTGTCACAATACCTAAAAGCATTTGCTTTCGCTTCCAGCGCAATCGGAAAGGTTGCTTCATCTTAACGTCTTTGTTGGTGTTTTTAAGAGTTGTTGGCACTTACCGAAAATGATCTTGACATCAACATGGTAAAGCAGCGCTCAAGAAGACGAAGAACAAATAGAAGAGAGTTACGCAATGAGCTGACAATCAACTGAATATTTACTACCGAAAGGAACGTGGAAATAAAAGAAAATAAGGAAAGAAACAAAAAAGATTATAACGCCCAGAAACCATGTCCACCCCAAGGAAAAAAAATAATCGTCATACATCCATTTTGTCAGCTAAATTAGTCAAAAATGCGGTACTGACACTTATGTCTATGGCGTAAATATAAATTTAAAAAAAACTTCGTTTTTGTTCTTGCTTTTGTGTCGTCCTAATGTTTTGTCCTTGAACGAGGGGGTGCACCCACACCTATCGCACTGAATTGCGAGGTGCCCCTACAGTGAAAATCTTAAAGTAAGGCTCCATGGCTCTTACGCTGATGCACCGCCCCGTTTGGCCTACGTATACCTTCTTGCCACATGGCAATGGAATATGGTAAACCACTCCATTGGAGCAGGCAACGCAAAGCCGACGGTGTTTACTACTCTATTATTGAACGTCCGGCTGATCGATTGCAGCACGTAAGCGGGTGAGAGTGGTTCCTCTTTAACTCCTTTATGCTTTTGTCTATTTACATGTCACATTCCGGAATACACATTCAGTTGACATTCAGCGCATTTGTGCGTGTATAACATCCTTCCTTTTGTCCTTCGTCTTGGCGCTGTTTTTTTTTAATTATTACTACTATTACCAACTAGCCCAACTTAATGCCTTGCTGCAGGGTATTGAGCAAGGATTGAAATGGTCACGTCTTTATTTTTTCTGCCAATCTAGAATAGTCTCGATTGTAATTAATCAGTGAGATTGGAAAGACTTTAGTTGCCCATCTTGATTTTGATCTAAATTTTTGCGCAGCTTTACCTGCTCCGCTGTCAGCAGAACCTAGTGTAATTGCTGTAAACCAAACTAAGTTGACAACAATAAGAAGAGTGGCAACCCTCGTGAGAGAGTATATTTGAAAAGACCTTTTATTGACATATAAAAAGAGCAACCAAAAACGAGAACCATAACATTAAAACACAATCAGGGCAAAAGATGTTTCATTAGTTATATGTGCAAACATGACAAGATAACTTCTGGGCTCTGGGCAGTTTACGTGTTTTATTATTTAAACGAGCTTGGACCTTGTTGATAATCAACACCGGAAACCGCTCCTGCATTCGCAAAAATCTCTGCGTAAAAATTATTTTTTGGCTTGTACATATTTTGCACCCTAACACGTATTTTTTTAGCAGCTACTAAAAGGGTCCTTCGTGAATAACCTATTAGGGCTTCTGTTAAGCTTCATTTTTGATGCGAAAGTTACTTGTGAAAAAAACTTTAAAAGGTATTTCAGACTTTTTTTTATAAAAAAAGGTTTGTATGAACACCCGTTCAAAAATATCTTTCAATCACTTCTTTAATTAAACGGTTCTTCATCAAAATCCTTAGGGAAGTTCATATAAGCTCTTTTTTCGATGAATCAGTTCATTATAAAAAAACCCTTACGAGTTCTTCGAGAAAATTTTTGGGAAAACTGTTCTTCATAAAGAACCTTTGAAGTGTTCTTTTAAGCGCTTTTTTCTGATAAGTTGTTTTTGTGAGGCACATTTAAAGAGATATTTGAAACAGGAGACGACACATAAAAAATGGCAATAGACAACAGGTTTAAATTAGAGGTGTGTTGTTGGTTACTCCTTTTTTATCTCTTGTCTCCCATTTCAAGCCTCTGCAAAGGTGCCTCACAAATATCTGCTTATTAGAAAATGAGCTCAAAAGGAACTTTCACAAAGAGCCCTTCATGATGATTTTTCTTCATGATTTGACGCTTCAAAAGGCCAATAAAAAACCTTAGTATTTTTAAAATATCAAGTACGATCAGAAACAGGTCTTTAACTATAAGGTTTCTCTTCCGGTGCTGTACCTCAATGAAAAAAGTTCTGGCTTCGACGGTGCTTTAGGAGCACATTTATTATTGTTGCTCATGAGAAGATTAAGTAAGAGATAGGGAAATGTAAAAAAAAAAAACAAGAGGTGCCCTAGAATTTCAAACTTGTCACTGGCCATAGGTGAAGTCAACACAGAATATACAGTTGCTGAGAAGTATAGGGACGTTTTTTTAAAGATTATTAGAATAAAAGTGTGTTTATCTGCGTAAAATAAAAAAAAGTCATGTTTTTTTAATGACACACTTATAAGGCTAAGCCTTTGTCTTACAACCTTTACATTTTTCCGTGCAGCACCAAGAGCCTTCAAAAACTGCAACAGACCTATATAGTGCCCCTGAAAAAATGTAGCGTCAACAAAGACTGTTCATGACAGAAAAAAACGAACCATTGTGCACTAATGCTGGAACATTATTAAAAATCAAAGGCCACCTTGCAAAACTAAAGCTTTTTATTTCATGTTTTGCAAGAAGCTGAAAACAAAATGCTGATACGTGACTTTACTAAACTAATATGTGTATCTGTGAGTATTCCAGTCAAAATATAACAGTCTTAACATATCACGTGCTAGTTTAGAGGGAAATTAAAGGCTGTTTGAAGCAAAAATTAGTCACCCCTATTGAAAATTCCATCAAGCTACGTAATTTGGGACACTGACTGCCAGTCAGCAGCGTTGGTGGAACGTGATGGACCATCAGACGTCATCTGATGGTCTATCAGATGACGTCTGACTGCCACTGCCAAGGGAATTTCATCAACAAGGGCAGCATTTATATAAGAGTAAAGCTATACGCAT
Organism: Ixodes scapularis; assembly: GCF_016920785.2. Lineage (NCBI taxonomy): Eukaryota > Metazoa > Arthropoda > Arachnida > Ixodida > Ixodidae > Ixodes > Ixodes scapularis. The sequence goes on along the minus strand of NW_024609835.1, from coordinate 56,867,769 downwards.
TCATAAATATCGCCAAATGCCTCGATAAAACAAAATGATCGAAAAAAAAAAAAGCAGCACCACCGCGCATCGAACCCGCGACCACATGCCTACAAATCAGATATCTTAACCGCTATGCTACGCCACCGTTAGAGAAATTCGATTTCACTATGCGTTTTATAGGCAGCCGGGAACGGCCAGGCGGCGCCAGCAGGGTGAGAGCGCACGGTTATACCCTATCTCGTTGTAACTTGGCAAACGGCGAACGATAAGTCCCACATTGCGCGCCGAATGCTTCAAAATGCGTGACGTATACGAGCGCAACGCACAGATATTGGAGCATGACGCAGCGAAAAGCCTGATACTTCTTCGGAGTTGAGGCGCGCTCCGGTGATACGCAGTCACTTTCCGATTGGCCCGCCACGGCCGTAGCTTTCGCTCTACTGGCACGTTACGCGATCACGGCTTCCTGGGATACCCAGTATTTCTTGCTTCGGACACTAGGCTCACAGGCGCCACCAGAGTAAAAGCTCACGTTTGAACAATGCAGCCACCACTCCCAGGGGTACCCAATATTTCTTGCTTCAGTCGCTAGATGGCGCCAAACCAAACAGCATTGCAGGTTGCCTATACGAAATACTTTGGCCGCAAATGCAGTTAAGTCGTCAGCATGTTATGCAAAGCACACGTACATCACTCGCCGTACTTCAGTTCTACTCACCTGCCATGTAGAGTACTTTCGCGTCGTAGAACGATCCTTTTGTTCGCGCATCACCGGCCCAGTAGACCTGGTACACCCTGTCGTCTTCAACTACACCGCTAAAGTCCCTTAGATCGTCGGAACTCACAACAGGCTGTGTCTTGTCGAGTAGAAATTCTACTAAGACATAAGACATTGTAGAGCCCGGGCAAGATCGACAGGTTGGAGCGAGCGGGCAAACAAAACGAGTCGAGAGCGATCGTTCATGAAAGCTCGGCGAAGCCTCTGTGGGCGAAGCGAAGTGCGAAGTGTCGTGTTCGGCGCTTCGGCGGGCTTCTGATCAAGGTTGTCGGTCGGTTGCGTGTCATATCTCTAACGTCAGCGGTTTTATGGGCTCACGTCCCGAAATCGTTTTCTCGTGCATAGATTACTTTTCGTATTCATAGATTTGACGAAATAGTGGTATCCGAACGAACTTTACGTCCTTTGGCCGTACGTCTGTCTGCACGTCAAAGCTTTCTGACGTACAGTCAGAGACAATCGATGTACAGTCAGAATCACCACCACGACATCCTGATGGCATTTCGCGGCGGCCGACTGCCACCAGGAAACCATCAGAAAGCCGACAAGCGGGTTATGACTGGAGTTTGACTGTCGGTCAGAGTAACTTGTTGGCCAATCAGACATGCTTGACGTACAGTCAGGCACAGTCAGCGGTCCACTAGAAAACATTGACTGCCAAGCAGGGTTACATTGATGGATTTTTCCTTCGGGACACATCCCCTTTGACAGAGGCATCGCAAGTATTCGGGCAGAAGGGGGGTTTCCCTCCAAATCCCCCGAATCGTTTGCTAGGAATCAGTGAAGGGCCTCCTGTGTTCCATTCTTTGACGTCACTGCATGGCAACATCTAAATATTTAATTAACCTACTTAAGCCACTTGTCAGTATTCTTATACACCAACACGCGGCCCTGGCGTCACGTCGCTGCGGCGGTGCTGCTATTGGCAGAGCACATACGCAAAACGCCAGGGTTCAAGCAGCGCAGTGCCCGCACCTTGTGGGGGAACTGCGTGTTGGACCACACCACGTGAAGGATTGCATGGCAACATCTTTAAAAACAGAAAAAGAACAGATCCGGCCTTTCAAGATGACCACCATGAGAGACCCCTGTAAGGACACAACAGAAAAGCTGACCTAAACGTTAAACATGTGAAGCACCTTGACAGGCAGTTCATTGGACTTCAAAACTTTTTCGTATCGGCGAGGAGCGACATATTTTCTGCACCTTGGTAGGATGCGATGTATACTCCATAGTAGCCGGACAAAAGACGCCCAGCATCACCTGTGATGTGGCGAATTCCTTTCTCCAGGACCGATGCGTGAATAAGAATTTCGAATGAATAGGGTTCAAAGATATTTCGTTATGCTTTGGTACATAGAACACTAGTATGTTGGTGTGGAGGTGGGTCCTACAAGAAAGTACCAATCACATTTTAATTACAAGTACCTGAATGATACAAACACATCCACAGAATGGTTGAAAAGAAAGCGAATTGTTTTAGTAGCTATTAACCACAGATATTGTTTAAGACATTTTCAGTTGGGACAAGAGCCACTAAATGAGCTACGCTTAGACGATCGGTACTCCGTTCCCCGATTTGCTAATGGACGCAGCCATCTTGGTGCCTAGTGCAGAGCAGACGTAACTTCGACCGTCACAATTCAGGAATGCGACTTCTTCAGCTTTAGATATGGTGTTCGGAAGCTCAGGAGATATTGTTTTGCTCTGTCAAGAAGTGTTTTAACATTTATGAAGGACGGAAAAGCGTTTCCTGCGATTTCAAATAAAGCTTCAGAGTACTTGCAACCCTGATTTTAGGCACCAAGATAGCTCAAAGGTCGTTACTCTGGAGCATAGCTTATTTAGTTGCCTTAGTTTGGACCGAACATATGGTTTACTCATTTTTCTACAGCAGTACAAATTTAATTGTTAACAGAAAATATTCTATTCAGCTCATAACGACAATTATCACTGCTAAACGACAAAACATCTTTCCTCGTTTGGTATCTTGGATCTTGAGTTGTTGGCTGACGTAGGCCTAATTACTGTCAATCAAACTGGCATGCTGATGAGAAAACAAAATCTTGAAAGCTCTGACTTACGGTGTCCACAATAGAAAATAGTGACTTTTATTCGTTGGACAGCAGTCAGAAAAAAGGAAGGAGCATGTTGACTAACTGCTGAAAGGGAAATGGAGAAAACATTTCACAACTTGACTCGCACGTATTAATTCCCAAATCACATACATTAAGCTCAATGTGAAGAGGAACAAAGCGAACCGAGATTAATATGCTTCAAGCAGGTTATAGGAGTTGTTAGTAATGCCGATCTACAACCCTTGTGAAATAGAAATTTAATACTCACAAACCGAAACACGGAACATGAAATTGCTCTAACGTGCACAACTTTGTGTTTTCGATTCAAGAAGCACCCTAGCCAAAGTTCATGATTACAAGAGTGGCTTCGTTTATTCAAAGCCTTTTCACAAGCCTTAAAGAGGCAGAATCTTAGCAAAGCATGAAATGACATCCTGACGCTTACCGAGAGCTTCTCTCTCAAGTACAAATGGTAGGTCTCTGCTTTGCAACCCTTTATTGTTAAATAATTATAAAAGAAGTTATGGTAGCTCTTGACCAAATTTTTATTTTTTGTGCTCGAAAGGGGGTTTTCACGTCCCTCTTTTCGATATAATTATCCGACCGCAAAATATTATAATTTTGTTAAATAATGTTCAGTTGGTGTAATCTGGACAACTGGACTATGACCTGCTAAAGTATTAAAGTCAGTAGAGAAAGGCTAACCAGACATTTCTGAATTTGGCCTGTTTTAAGCTCAAGAAAACATTCCAGCCTGCTGTTGCTGGAAGGTAAATTATTCCTGATTATCACAACATTGCATTATTATTTACAGTGACCAGTAATAAACTTATGCTATACCATAAAAAACACTTTCAAGCTTAAAAGCCCATTAGCTTCTAGCTTCGAAGACCTTAGTAATACACAACTGCTTACCCCTTACAGGAGTATTATTAGACGGTTTGAAACATCGGCAATTTCGGCTTCGAGAGAATAGTGCCCACATTCTTTACATTTAATTTTAAATGTTGCACATCACCAAGCATTTTTTTTTTGTAGCCACCTTTTAACGACACCTAACAGGAGAATACAAAAATGAACTTGGAAAACTTCTGACTGCTTTCTTGTTGCAGTATGCTTCATACGTCAAAATTTCAACTGGGGATGGGGTAGGGCAAGCCAAATACCCAGGTGGAGAGGCAGAAAAATGGGGAGTCCAGCCAAACAGGATACCCTCTGCCGCCCCACTCTCTACTTATGACGCTCTCTCCAACCTCGTCTACATATTTCAAATATATATATATATATATATGAACATATTTCAAACTTAGGCACAAGGCAAAAAGGTGTCGTAGGTAAACAGTTTCAAACACAGCTAACTTGCGTGTTAGCTGAATTTAGACAGTGTTAAGATTTCCACTGGTACCTTTGATGGTTTTGTAATATACAATTAAATTGAATCACTTCAAAGCCTTACCCACTTTTTTCTGTGCACTGTAGGGTTACAAGTCCAGTAAAACCTGTCAGACAGGAACTTGAACCTATAAAAACTATTTTTAACTATTTTTCTTCTGGTTTCTGCTCTGACGAAAATATTGTTTTCATGATTCAGAGAAACAATGTTGACATTACCAGTTTCGGAATGCAGAGGGTCAGGTACAGCTCAGTAACTTCGGCAGTGTTCTTTCCAGTGATGAATACGTTCCTTGCCTGGGACATTTGGTTTCTTCTTTTTTTAAGCTGAAGTTTTACATTTGGTGCAGCCTTGGAGCACTCAGAAGTCACAACCTTTTATCAACTGCCATGCCATAGTCATCTCCTGTTATGATGTGGAACCTAAAACATACAACACCAAACAGATATATTAAGATTCGAAGGACAAAGTTGTGCACGTGACTAAATTCTGTGAAATATATATTATGTTATGTAAGATATATTAATTAAAATCCTGGGTGTTTGGCTTACCGCACAACCTTATTAACCACTTTTGTGGTTAATAAGGTTGTGCGGTGGAACTAAAGCCTTTGTATGTGTCTCCACATACAGCAATAGACCATCAGAGTATCTGATATGTATACCTAAAAAGGGCAACTGAGTCTTTTTCAAATTACATTTAGCTGAATAGCTCCATTTTAGGAGAGCCCATTGTTTCTTCGATGTTAGTTTCTATTTTCGCATTATGTCAAAATCAAATTGCAAAAACTTACCTAAATTAATTTGCTATTTTATATTAAATAACGGTGTGGGAGTTCTTCCTTTCACTCTCTCTTACCACCTTATTTCGCCTTGTTTTGCTCAACGTTTTGCAGTTGTGTAAGCAGTGACCTCTCCTATTTCTTACGATGGGCCAGTTGAACAAAGATTACACCACACACAAAAATTCACATGACATGCCATGGATTCCAAACCAATGACATGCCATGGAGGCCAAGCAGGATGCTGCATAAGGGATAGAACAAAAAAACATGCTGCATCTTTACGAACCTTAACAGCAGCAAGACATCTAGCGATTCACTGTCGTGCATCGCACTCTGAAGCAAGGCTACACGAACTTGACATTGTGGGAAGACACATAATCCAGCTCGCACGTGAATTTCTGGAGGCCCTAGCCGTTAGGACAAGGGGGAGGAATGTGTCAGCACACATTCGGTTGCACTCCCCCACAAGGAGGAAGCGTTCCTCCTAGTGGGCGTTCGAGCAAGGATAAAACAAGAATGCGAAAACCGTTTCATCCCGAGAAGCAGAATTTGAAAAACAGCTAAAAGAAAAGGAAAATATAAAGTACGCGATAAAATAGAGAGACGATATATGAATTACTCAAAAAGAGAGAAAGAAAAAGAGGAGCATTAAACAGTTGCAAGTCCCCTAGTGTTAATGGTGTTGTTTTTTTTGTGTCTCGTGTAAATTTTGTTCAGCTGGCCCATCGTAAGCAATGAACCAACTAGCTAAGCTTAGTCCCGTGACAAGGTATCTCTCTTGTTTCCCTTTCTTAATCGGGTGTGTCACAGCAAATCCTACAATGGGAGCGACGAGGGCTACAGTGATTCTGCTACAATATTTGAACTATGCTAGTATACACACAATACCAATGTCAAAATAAATCCAAAACGTCTTCTTAACTTTAGCATTTAGTTGAATCATGACATCATCTAATTGTGAACGATTTCGTGTTCTGGCAAAAAAAAGAAAGAAGAAAGGGTAACCTACATTTTAGGATATGAGCGGAACACTATTCACTGCGTTTTGCTTGGAATGTCGTCTGCCAAAGCTGCTACCAACTTTGTTCGTAGCCCATTTCACAGAGACTAAAGGAGCAGTTTACATATTTCACTAAGCCTTTGCGAAGAGCAGGGAGATTTCTATAAGCCTCTGCGTTTGTGGCTTTGAATTCCTCGGTACTTTCATAAACCCAGTTTGATTGTCTGTCACAGAAAAGCCAAATTTGTGAGGCCTGGCAAACTAAAAATTCTAGAATTTAACAAATAGAATTCCAGTTTGAAATGAGATTCATTGCCTTACCTCTCTTTCTTCAGCTGTTCAGTTAGCTTCTGCAGCTTGATTCACAATTTTATAATAGGCAACAATTCCTTAACTATATTCTATGCCACCTTTAAAAATATATCTCTATCAACCTCTTTGCCTGTGAAAGAAAACTGTTCATATAACGTGCACCATATACCATAAGCATATATTGTGAGGAGAGTGAAAACGACAGTGATGGGGTAGTGGCGTGCACCGTCATCGCAGGTCAGGCTATATGAGTGACCCGGCCGCCACTGAACCAGTCCTTGTTCTATTATCGTCATAACATACATATCTGCACACCAAGATACAGCATCTGGATATACAAGACAAGCTTGTAATAATCATAATAACAAGAAGGTCTGGAATGCAAATCCCCACAAGCAGCAGCAGTGTACAAAATCTTTCGGTGCCCTAGTCAGTTGAGGTCCCTAGTCCCAAAACTCTTCTGGTCACTGCTGTACTGTTTCTGGGGATCAGGCATTCTAGAGCTTCTTGGTATTATCCGTACATCATTAGAAGTCAGGAAACTATTACGTTACTGATGTCATACTGAGGTTATACGTGTATTGCAAGGGCATTGTTTGGGGGGGGGGGGGGGGGCTTATGGGACTTCAGCCCCCTCCCCTCGAACTCCAGCCGACACTATAATATCCCCATGCATTTTGACCCCCCCTCGCCCTCTCCGCACCCCAAGTCATGGACGTCCTAGCCACATCAACCCCCCCCCCCTCCCCCGAAAAAAAAACATTCCTGGCTACGCGGCGGGCGTATTGCGATTGCAATATTTGCCCAAGAGGGAGCCGGTTTCAACATTCATTCTCGTCAACAAATCGAACGAGAAATATAACTCACGCGCAAAACTTGCACAGTTAAGGTTCCTACTTGAAGAAGCACGCGTACAATACCTATTGTTGTATAAAACGCACCGACGAAAATTTTGAGGAAAAAGAAAACGTCGCTTATACATCAGAAAATACGGTACTTATCAGAGAACTACAGAAATCTAAGTATTTAATTTTTCTCAAAAATGCGAATCTGATTTTAATTTTTTGTTATAACGAAGCACATATTTTGTTGGCGCTCACCCATGGAGTGGGCCCACTGCCTGAATTATCAACAAACGTAACTTAAGTCCCTGTTACCGTGAGCTGTCTTAACATGCTTTTTGAGGTGACTAACTACTATATAGTAGCAACGAAAACACTGTTTTAGCGTTCGCTGATGCTAGGATCACACAGGACCACGACAAGTCTCCTAAATGGCAAAAAGTTCGGTTGCACTCTCGCGCCACGAAACACGTGCAAATATTTGATTTACACCAGGACTTTCTATTAAAAATTTACTTGCACATAGCGGGAAGGATAACGCCAGTGCATTCAAATCAAACGAGCCTTGCGTGCCGCTTTGCGCCCCGGGCAGCCGGGGTCGTTCATACGCAGATCCGCCGATACGCGCACTCCCCTCGGCAAATTATAGCAACTTGACACACCCAAAACCAGAAGAGCAAAAAGCGGGTCAATTTGCTTAGCGTCCGGCTTGAAATCTCTGGGAGAAGTCTCCGAAGTAATCTTCTGTCAGCTAATTTGACACGTTTCGATCATTAAGCGATCGAGCTTCAACGCTTGAACAGCTTCCACTTCGAATGAAACTTTTACGCAGTCTTCTACGCTTCAAAGTTCAACCGCTTCAAATACTTCTACTTCGAAGCGTTTAAAATGCTTCTTGGTGACGCCATCCTTTCGCTTGAGGTTAATTTGATTATTTAGCCGCTGTTAGTTTTAATTTGTAAAGAAAACTTAGTACGAAACAAAGACATAACCGTGTTTCTTACTACGATTGTTGTGTCAAGTCACGTCGAGTAACCGTAGTGTGAATGGCGTCCGCGGTCACGTGGCCACAACTCGCCAACGCTCCGTCACACCGTTGACTCCGTCACTCCGCTAGCCTCTCTGTTGGTGCTCGGTTGTGGACGGCGCTCGTCTTTCGCCCAGGTTGACTCGTAGGGCTCGTTGGCAATGCGGACGTCGTCATTTAGCCGCAGCGCTGTGGTGCGCAGTCCCTGTTAACTACGTGCAGTTACACCCAGGTATTTGCGAGACATTTAGCGTGTTGTCGGCGTCGCGTCGACCTCTACTGCACCGCGATTTTTATTGGACTATCTGCTGGTTTAGAACGGATATAGTTTCATTCACATTGCTCGCCCTGTGCAAAACGAAGCGTTTCGTGTAGCATTACTCTTTTTCTGTCTCCCGTGCATGCAGTGCATACCGGTAAAACATTTTGCTGTAAGTTAATATTTCAACACCGAAGAATTCAAATATTTTATTTTCATTTTGATTTCCAATTTGTAGCTATACACTTTAATGGCGTTACTAAGAACACAGGGTATGCAAAGGGAAATTATAAAAAAATCAATTTTGTTGCAAAGCGAAAATAGAAAGGCTATGAAGAACCTTAAAGTTCTTCGTCGCCCAGTTCCCTTTCTAGCGCGCCAGGGGCCAATAGTCTTTGAGGCGAAACCGTTCTTCACTACTTGAAAGATGTCTTGGGGCGTCGAATAACCCATAAAGAGGGATTTTTTTTTTTTTTTTGTAGAGTGTATGTTTACGACGATTCGTTCGTTTTATTGTGTGCAGATCCCAATGTAAAGACTCCCAGATACAAATGACTATTTTCGTAATTATCGATTAACAGTATTTCGTACAAACTGCATATAGAAGCCAAGTGAATGAGCTCAAGCTTCTTTCGGATAATGTACGAGCATGTTGAATGAGCATGGCTTTATACCAAAAACTGTTGTAGTTACATGGTGCATTAAATTTCACGTGGAGTTTTTACAGATTTTCTAAATCAAGTTGGCAACGTTTCTGTATGATCAAAAACTCTAAACACAACGAAAATATTATCTCCGCACCGAGGAAGGTAATCTGTGATTCCAACACCCTGTAAAATGTGTGTACTGTGTGTCCCTTTTCCTTTTTTTACTTGTTTTACTCTTCTTTTTAACGAAAGGAAATTTTTTATAGAGAGGCTGAAATATGTAGGGCGCGTTTTCTGGGTTGCGGATCTAAGACACAGCATCCAGTGTTGTCGTAATACAATATTACACAATACTTTTTCTTTTGTATTTTTATTGGAAATACAATTTTTAGGCCGCCTGCCCAGCCTTGGATTGCACGTGGTTCATCGGTCTGCCTCCATGTCGAATAGGTATTCCAATGCTGGGTCCAATAAACGTTTTTCGAAAGATCGCGTTGCTTCTTATGAGCTCATTGGAGAGATAAGGATCATGTTTTCAACTAAAGAAAAGTTCTAAGCATGTATAAATTTCATTACTTTGCAACATCGCCAAGGTTTTGCAATGCTCTCCATCTCACGCGCTCGGGCATTCCTTGGTAAACAGTGAATTTGAGGTACACGTGCGACGTTACTTAACTTTTCTTTTTAATATCTTAACAGCAAGCACGAGCTCCTCCTGGAAATATTGAAAGCGCACACAGCTACCAAACGGCACTGTGAGGGACCACCGCTGACTCCACAGCCTACTTACAAGCCAAGGCTTTTTTTTTTCCCTTATCTTTTTATATGTAATATTTGCCTCCTAACATTTTCTGAGTCCTACCCCACCCATCCCAGTGCAGTTTAGAAAACAACGGGGGGCATTATGCGACGAAGTATCGCCGACTCACGGCGCTTCCCCGCGCACTCCTCGGCACAGCGCCTCCGCATTATGCTCGGCACGAAGCCGCTAGGAAGTCCCGACCATGAAATACGTTCTCTGTGCGCGGACGTGCCTGTGCGCGGATCCAGCCAGATGGACTAGCACACGTGCGAAGCGACGCTGTGCACACCGGGGAATTAAGCAGTTTGGATTTTTGATACCCGTCCGGGCTTTACGGATTATCTGCGATGATATCCCGCGGGCCGCCTGAGGTCTTCTTTGAAAGCCCCATCTGGTACTCGTAGAAAATAAAAATACGCTGGCTTCTTTGCTTGCTTTTCTGGCGAGAGAGTACAGCAAGGCCGCCGACTCCGCCGAGGAGCTCTTCGCGGAGCCCATTTTGGAAGGAGATAATGTCAAGGTCATAAGAAGAAGAACCCTGCGGAGAGAATATCTGTGCGTTCTCGACGCGTATGCGGCAGCAAACGCGCGTGCGTGCTCGAGAAACGCTCGCCGGGCGCGTAATCTGCGGCGGGGCTTCGGGTAATTGCCCATTGTTCCGAGTCTGCGGTATGCATGCACGTTGTTTTACTGTTTTTACTGTTTTTACGCATTGTGTTCGGGAGCAGTTTCCAAGATAAGGACTTTGAAAGACGGGCTTTTACCTAAGTCGTTACGTCTATAGCTCGTGCCGCATCTTTGATTCTTTACTTAGAGTGGAACTCTCATGGAAGATACGTAGTGGTGACGCCTGTTTTTGCCTAATTTTTGTAGCCCAAGAGCGAAGAGGGACTTAGGGTAGGCGCTTAGAGGCAAGCAACTTATCCTCAGCTCGGGACATGCTTAAATGAACACGGCAGAAGACACTGGTGCCACCGCGCACTCCGTTTTTATCAAACGTTTCATTCTAGGCAGACAGTAATTCGTATTGTCGTAGGGGATGAAACATCCTATTTCACATATAACTGTAACGACTTTACGGCGAGGCTATTGCCCTCGCACTTTGGGCTTGAAAGGCTTGAAATGTTCAAAGCATTCGGGTTCCGCCATCCAATCACTTTTTCTCGGCAGACGGTACAGAACCTTGCACGAAACTTACCTGTCGAAGACCGTTTGGCGACGGTCGCGTAGCTAGATCTGATGCATCACCTTCAACGAAATTTCTGCAAGCACATTCTACACTGGTCGACGGTTATCGTATCGATCGTCGGCAAAATAGTTTGTTGTTGGGCGAGTTGGTGAACATGGTTTTGCGCAAAAAAAAGACGGACACAAGAGAGAAACACAAACACGAGCGCATGTGTTCGTGTTTGTGTTTCTCTCTTGTGTCCGTCTTTTTTGCGCAAAACTATGTATCCGATCGTCGGCAGTTCAGTCACACCGATGTAAATTTTTAGATAGAATTACTTCTGGCGTTAACACGCGGTGTCCTGCCAAATAGGATAGGAAATCTTTAAGGGTTCCTGAAGCCCTATATATACGGACTTCAGGAACCCCGCAGAACAATTTGAGATATTTCACAGGCCAACAGAGTGTCTGTGGCATGCACCTAAATAACATAAACCTTGGTTACGTTAATTATAAAGAAAATAGAAAAAAAAAAAACTTTAGGCACACTGCAGACGAACAATCAGGCCCGAGCTTGGAACATTGGAAGGTTACAAGCTTCGGCAAGAGCGTTGCAGCTCGTGCAGTCCCGTTGAAAACGCGTATTACGCTCTCTGTTATGGCTAAACTTGTTTGTTATTGTTTCTGTGGTGAAATGCGGAACTGCGCTCCATTTTACATTTACTTGGAGTACAAAATCGCTACAAGAGCGAGGTCACTGCCATGAAACTAGTTGATTCAGGATTCTAGTATATGCTGTGGAAGCAACTTTTGAAAATTGTAGCTCACGTACCCAACTGTTGCCAACGTACAGAATCGTAAACGTGATGGCTCGTTTTTCGTCTGTTTTATGCCTCACTAGAGAATCGCCAAATGGCACAGTCTATCCGCGCTGTGCCTGTACTATGCAGTTCGGCACTCTAAGCCAGAAATATTATTTTCAAAAAGTTTTGTCATTGTATGCTTGCGCCATCTCTTAGCGAGTTAAAGCAGCGCTCCCATAGAAGTTCATGAACTTAATATGCAAACATTACAATAAACCCTAAAACACCATGTTTCGAACAGTTTACCATGCTACTCCTGCATTCTATCATATACCACTATTCTTGTGGCGAAATTTCAAGATGATGACGTGTAAACTGCAGGTTCCTTAGTCAAATAAACTTTTTGATGTATTGACACTACCGATAGTATCCAAGTTAATCAAGAGTACAGTTTATTCTCGGGTATAAAAAAACTCGTTGATTGTATAAATCCCTCCCCAATGTTTTGCCAAGTTCTGTAGTGCAGAAGAGATGTATTACATCTGTCGAAAAATATATTTCGGAGGGAGCTCCCCCAATTTTTTTAGAAACAGCGAAGTTCAAACGAGCACAATTTAATAATACAGCAAAGCTCAAGATTTGCCATACAAGTGCCGTAAACGAGAAGAATCAACAATGTGCTGGTGTAATTTCTTTTTTCTCAAGAGTATTTTCTTGGGTTCCTCAGACCAATCTGCCGAATAAGTTGGATTCGTTCTCGTTTGGACGTTTACGAGCATTTTGCTTCTGACATCAATAAACTAGCAGACGAAAACAGCTGTTTTATATTACAATAATCTAAAACCATAAAAAAAAATGTTTTCAACACATTCTCACTAAATATTGATGTGATGTAATTATAAAACAGTGATTTTTTTTTTTTGTAAAAGTGGGAGCACTGCGGTGAGTCAGACCCGTTTGTAACGAACAGCAGGAAACGCTACGACCAGTTCGATATAGCAAGAAACATTTACAACAAACGTCCACGATGAGTTCGTTGTAAGGCGTGATCTTCTCTTTCTTTCTCATCTCTTCACTTCTGCCTTGTAACTACGTGCTAAAACGATTTTTTTTTTATGCGTGCAGAGTTTGTTCTTTGAGCTGACATCTCCTTTTAAATCGCTTCTCTTCGTGGGCAAATGCTTTGAGATGAAAAGCCTTTTTTTTTTTTGTGCGTGCGTGCAGATTCTATTTTTTAGCTATCTCCCCTTCTGAATTGATTCTCTTCGCTCAATTTTGTTCGCAGCTTGAGCTTTTAGAATTTTCTTTCCTTCCTACTTCTTTATTGGGGGAAGGTACAGGCTAGAAGACAATTGTTTGCGCGTTTTTGGAAACCTTCCGGGGGGTAAAAAGTTCGATATAGCCAATATGTTGTTCGTTATAAAACATACTTTTTGATGCTTTTTTATTTAAATTTTCCGTGAGTTCGATATCGACAATAATTCGCTTTAAGTGGGTTCGTTCTAAATGGGTTTCACGTATTCAATGTATGAGAGGATGATTGTTTTTATGCACTTGGCATTCACATGTTAAAAGTAATATATAGACACATAATAAATGTTTACATTAAATTAATTATCCAAATCGCCCTGCACGAAAGCACCAAAAGAAATTTAAAATAAATTCGGGATTGAAATATTCGGCTTAATACCACATTTCTCAAAGAGGGCGGAAGCCCAAGGTTTCGAAATAGCACCGGCTTCTAGCCGACGACCTTGAATTTTATATTTTGAAGCCAGTTCAAGATTCCGTCGATCTGAAAACGTCCCCGGACAAGGCGCGGGTTTCAAATTTGAAATGATGAACGAATGCCTGAAAACAGTCGAACCATGTTCACTTCAAGACAAGTCTTCTCAAAGATGTCTCATTTTAAAGGATTTGCCATAGCAGCAACTTGTAGTAGAAGGCCCTGAAGTTTGTATTTCGTCACCAGTTAAGAACTCTGCCGATCTCAAAAAGTTCCCTGGTGATGCGCGGGTGCCCAAATTTCAACAGATGAACAAATGGGTAAAAAAAATAAAGGCCGTTTACAATTCCCTGTAACGCCGGTTAGGCCGCAGCTCTTGAGGAGGAGGATGGAAGAATACTGAGGGATAGGTGACTCTTTGAGGTCACGTGACCTCAGGGGGGGTCATGTGACGTCAGGGGGGTCACGTGACCTCGGGGGAGGGGGCCCACGTGACCTCATAGGGTCACGTGATCTCAGGCGGTCACGTGACCTCAGGGGGTCACGTGGCCTCATGGGATCACGTGACCTCAGGGGAGTCACGTAACCTCAAGGGTTCACGGGACCTCGGGGGGGGAGGGGGGTCACGTGACCTGGGGGGTCAAGGGACCTTGGGGCGGGGGTCACGTGACCTCGCGGTTACGCCGACGGCGACGCCGACGCCGCTCAAGCCGGAAACGGGCCCCTAAGAGCTGCACTCTAAAACTGCGGAACCTTCCCCACATTGAGACCATTTGTCTCATAAAGGATTAATTTTGGGGTATTTGCCGTAGTGCCAGGATAGGCTAGAGGGCTTTACATTTTACATTATACCTTTAGCGGGGACTGAGCTGTTCTCCAAAGGCTTCCTGGCGAGGCGAGTGTGCCCAACTTTCAATAAATGACCGAATGCGTAAAAACAGCCGAACCATCCCCACTTTGAGAACGGTTTTCTCAAGAAGTATTCATTTGGAAGTATTTTCCATAGAACCAGGATGGGCTTCAGGACTCAACATTTTATATTCCGTCTTTAGTTGGGAACTGGGTTGTCCTCAAAACTTTCCCTGGCTAGGCGCCGGTGCCCAAATATCAAAAGATGAACGAATCCGTAAAAAATGACCGAACCATTCCCACTTTGAGACAATGCTACTCGCTATGCGTAAAGTTTTTGATGATTTGGCATGATGGACGACGATCAGGAAATGATCATCCGTGTTTTCGCACCGCCAGCCTTGCGTTTTTTGCACTTGTGGTAACTTTATCGCACCGCTTCGTGTCCCATGTGCTGCTCTCTTTGTTTTAATTTACTGACTTAGTGGTATTTGATGACGCTTAGCAAGTTTCTGATTTGAACAATATGTTCATTTTTACGAACTGAAACTTTTCAATAGATCTTAGTTAATATTCAACTCATCGGAATGATCAGGCCCCCATATAATTCCCCCTGGGCGTACAATTTACGTAATTATACTTCATTATTGTAACCCTTAAAAAACAAAACTGGAGAGTTTATTGAACAAAAAAATGTAGAGAGGAATGGTAGTGTATATTTATCCCGTGAATCTAAATATCACGTTACTTTTCCCCGAAGATCCCAAGCAGCACAGAGTTGGCCAGTCATCGGCCAATGGCTGGCAATGGTCCTTGGCCAAGTGGCCAGACAGTGGCCAGAAACTGGCCGGTGACTAGCCTTTATCTGGCCATTGGCCAATGGCCACTGGCCATCAGCCATCGGCCAACCATTGGCCAATGAATGGCCACTCTCTGGCCACTGGCCAAAAGACCATCGCCAGACATTGGCCATTGCTTGGCCAAAATCTGTGCTGCTTGGGATGTGACTAAATGCGAGAAAACGCGCAAAACCTCCGACCGGTCGCTACGTCATAAAATTATCTTTCGGCGGCCAAGCGCGTGTCGCCTGTGTGGGCAGCGCGTGCTATTGCAGAGCCCCGTACGACAGCACTCGAGACGTCTTTTTCTGACCTTTTCAAAATTAGCTAGAGCGCGCGTGCAAAGCTTTGAGTGGCGCAGAAGATCCGCGAGAGCGGAGATTTCGAAAACCCATTTTATGGCGTAACGCTCCGGGAAAGGGCGGCTTTAGCGGTGCTTTGATTTTCTGCCACTTCCATGCGCCGAATTGAAAAACAATCTTGATATTCGTTATCCTGAGGGATAAATTAACTCGATGTAAGCCTTTTTACTCAAATACAGAACCGTTTCAAATTCCCTTTATGAAATTTTAAAGAAGTTCGGCAGGGACACTTAAGACCTCTTACGTGTACACGCAGTGCATTCCTACAAGCAGCGCGCTACGTCTTCGTTTCGCTATGGTGCCTGGAACGCGTCTCCGACTGGTGTGTTTACCGCGGCCAAAAAAGTGGTCCCTCGATTTCCGCCTGATGACGTCATAGAAGTGTCATGCTGTCGCCGGTCGCGACTCTGGCGGCGTCTCAACAGTTGTGGTATTAATGGCAGACGCCTGTTCTGCTGCACGTCGCTTTTTACTGTGACAGTTCACGGAAGCTCGAGCAGCCGGAGTTGGGACGCCTGGGATGCCTAAAGGGACGCCGCGACGACAGCGACACTCGCGTTCGCTCGAGCTTTTCGCCAGCATTTCTACGGTCAACCGCCAGGATCGTGACAGGCAACAGCATGACACTGGCGTCATTTGTTGCCACATCGGGACCACTTTTGATGTATGGGCGAGATAGGACGCTAAACACACCAGTCGAAGACGCGATCCAGGCACCATAGTTTCGCACACGGCGCTCCTGTGGTGACACCACGCCCCTCCACTGCGCAGGCGCGGCGAATCGTGCCGGCGTTACGACGACTTCCGTGACGAAGCATGGCGTTGCTGTGCTTTTCTTTGTCTTTTATTTCTGAAGCGCAACTGCTTTGACCTTGAGCGCGCCCACCGGCTTCAGTGACGAGGCATCTCCATTGGTGTGCTTTTCTTTGTGTTTCATTGGGAATAGAATAAAGGGGCCGTTTTTCTGCTACAGACGGTTACTGACAACGCCGGGTTCGCCCCATGGGACCCCCCACCCCCTTCCCCCAGTTAGTGCTTTCACATTAAAACGATGTGAAAAGCCTAAAATAAATACCCTGTATACATGATATATATGTAATAAATTTAATGCTGTATAGTACATTGGGACGTGGTATAAATGCCGCACAAATGATAGTTTTGAGATTTCTTTTCAGCTTAAGTCCAGACGCAGCCGACGTTACAAGTTAATGGAACTAATGAAGCAGCGTCAAAAGCCAGTCACTGGGCCCTTTCTGTTTATGATTGGTTCAGCGATAATAGAACACGTACAGATGCTTGACGAACACCATGATGGTGCGTATTTTACGCTGTCTGATTGGTCCCATCAGCTCGTAGCGTCGGCTGTGTCTGGACTGAAAGGTGAATGGCCATAAATCTGCGTGCGTGACGTAGTTGGCAAAGCGTGCGGCTGTCACACAGAGGTATACGGGGTTCGAGTTCCGCTCGGCCCGGATCCTTATTTTATTAATTATGTACTCTTCTAAGTAATCCCAACCAATTCTTGACTGTCATCGAGTGTTCTTGTTTAGAACATTCCTGCGGCACGCAGGTATGAATGTTGTGATAACGCGCTGCTTCGAGTCAGTCACCCTTCCGTCGCTGATGCAAGATGCGTTGCACCTTCCTCTTTATGTTTGTGGGCACAATTTCGTATCATTAGGCGTCAATTTTTCATTCCAAATTCATGCGCACCCTTTTTATTGGTGACAACGTTACACCAGGCGGAAAGTGGATATAAATCAACGTTCAAAAAATCATGCGCCAGAAATGCATAAGCTGACAATGTGGTTGTGTTATCCCAGTTTTAATTATTTTATTCTTTCGTCATCTTGACAATCTATCATTAGATTCGTCCTGTACGGAATCAACCACTAATAATAGCTTACGTTTTATGCCCTATACTCCCTCACAACACAGGTATACCCTGAAGGGGCCTACCTATTTCATACCCCAAGTCAACTATAAAGCTATAGAAGTGCGTGCGATAACGTCTGCGAAATCGCTTAGAAGTTCCACTGTTCTTCCTTAGATCACAGCATCGCCCTGAATTGGTAACGGACAATGATAGAGTTATCAGTATGTTGCAACCGCAAGAACTCATTATCTCTTCTTTTTTTTTTTTTTTTGCAGTTAGTTTTTTTCACTTGGCACACACCCTGCTTTGGCCGGAGTTTGGACACGTCGTAAAAACTAAAAGTGAACACGCCACGTGGAGACAGATAGGTGAACTAGAAACGCCTGAACGTTATGTCACAGTCGCATTATTTCAATTATTCACATGGAAAGGACGCTGATCCGGAAATACGTTTTTCAATATATCCTTGCATTAAGTTACTTAAAATATAAAGAGCAATTGGCTTGAGTTGCGGGCTCAGGATAAAACAAATATACCCTTGATTTCGAAAAAAAGAAAACACGTTAATTAAGATATGTTATTCTCTCGTATGTGCCTCATAAATTAGACTGTTCTACAAACTAACATATTTGTTACAAACAAATTTAATTTCAAAGTCGCTAACTGCCCGTCGCCTTGCCCCCATTCTTGACAGGAAAAAACGTATGCGTAGAAAACAGAAGTTGTGACGTATATCAAGCATCCATCGTTTGCTTACATCAGTTGTCTGTTGAAACACTTTTCTGCTCAAACAGAGGGGCCTTGCACGCGGTGGCACTCCTAGTCCGCCGCCTGGTTGCTCAGATCAAATATCGAAAAAGAATCTCGCTACGGCGATCGAGATATCAATCACTCGGTCATCGAGACTCCCAATTCGCAAAACTGACGTAGTGGTGCAAACGGGCACAACAGAGCGTACCCACGTCGGCGAACCGCAGGGGAAAGTGGAAAGCGTCGGTCCAACGACAAGAATGTCTTTGACTCGGCGTGGCACGCCGTGGAGCGTGACGCGTGAGCCCTCCTTTGGCTCCTTTTCGCTGCTTGGCGCTCGTCACGCAACACGCTCTCAACGGCCAACGGTCGACGCTTGGCGATGATGCATCGGGACCAGTTTCTCCCCGACTTTCCCCGCCCTCCTTGCCGGCTGCGCGTCTCGATTCTATCTTGGCCGGCGGCTTGACTGCCGAAGTGGGTAGAGTAGTGACCCAGTGGATCGGGAGAGGAATCGGACCTTTCTGCTGACCGATTCCAAGTTTGTTGAGCACTGCCACACCGACGCTGGAGAAGCTTCCTTCGCGTGTCTGCGCCCTCCTCGCTTCCTCCATCGCTTCGTTTCTAGGTCTTTGTCTGTGTGTCTAAACAAAGAAAACCCTTTTCGACAACACACTTCGCTGTCCTTTTGTATATTTTTATCCACTTTGTCATAGACGGGAAAGTGATTGCATATTAAAAAGTATGAATTCGTGTAGGATAACTTCTCATCGGAGACCAGTAAACGTTTAAACCTAATTCAATACTTCACCCTAGGAACAGGATACTTCGAAATATCGCCGGACTTCAAAAAAAATTAAAAGCAGTCGAGGATGGCATAGTCGTCGTTGTCACTGGTCCATCGCTGAATATAATGTAAGCATGGACCAAAATGCTGCATCCCCGAAAATATATTAAAACAATTGGTGGCATTTTATTACTTCTAAGGACAATTTTTGAGACAATCGCTCGCTGGAGCTCAGTACCTGTTGTAAGAAAGTTTAGGAGCGAGCTTTTGTTACAAGTTCAGTTCCTTCGAAAGATAAATACAACCGAAGCTCTTCCTTAATTGCATTGTTTGCATGCCACGCCAATGTCGTGTCAACCCATAGCTAGTTCCGAAACGTTCTTCGGCAAGTTGCCTCACGAAGTCAACGGGGCACTCCTTTAACGATAATAATGCTAATCATTTTATCGTTCGCATGGCAACGCATAAAACCGCAGTCAGATTGCTCGCACATCATAAAAGACGCTGTGTTCGCTGCCACGTAATCACAGAACTATTGGCGGATATACCCCAAGCAAGTTCGAATCGTGTTTGCTTCATACATTTACATCCTTCTAACATTTCTGCAGACAGTTTTATTTGTATAACCAATGGGGCAGGGCCGTCAAACAAGGAAGAAACATGCCTCAAACTGTAGAGAGTTGCAGTGAATCGTGTTTGCACATCCCATGTGGCACGATGGGCCCTCCGGTACGTACTGCGCGTGCGCCACCACAAAGCTCTCACACGCGCAGTTCGTACCGGACGGCTCATCGTACCGTATCGGATGTGCAAAATCGGTTCCCTAAAACTCCCTAATGTCGGCAGACTGTATGTGGGTGACCACGGCTTTGAGCAAAATATTGAAGTCTCATTTTGACGGTAAAATCACGTAAATGCGGTCGTTAATTGTTGTCGTGAACACGTTTTATAACGATGGGGAAACCCTATCCAGCAATTGCTTAAAAGTTTCTCCTTGAAGCTTGCGATTACAGCCGGGAGATTTAAGAAACAAATCTAGCAATGCAGTGATGATTTCAGAACGCCGAACCCGTATTGGCCGATAAAAAAATTTAAAAAAAATAGTGAGCGGACGTTTAGGCATCTAGCATTGAGGTCTATTCACTGTCCTTTTAATGAAAGCCAATCAGAGCTCGGCGTCATTCTGACGTCACCGCAACTCCTGTACGAGAACTTGCTCTCCATAGTCCCAAACTCTCGCCATATGTAAGTATTCTGAACGCATTGGTGAGAGATCGCGGGGCACCATCTCTCGGCGAGAACACTGACATCCTGGTAGGATTTCAAAAGCGTCAAATGCTAATTTGCTACCCCCTACCTCAAAGATGTAATGGCTGAATACATCGTCGTAATATCGGAAAGACATTATATCGTGCCGGCAACGCGGAAATCATTACAGCATCCAGACTTACTACCTAGTGTTATCTTTCCGTTGGCAAACTTCCATATAGAGGCTCGCTTGCGAGAGCTGTACACTCCCCATCTTTTCTCCACAACGGTATAATCACCAGTTGATAAGAGCTTTACCTAATTTTTACAAGCTGCGTGCGTCTGCTATCTGAACTGTCAATGCGGGTTCGCGCCGCAGCGTGGACCCGCATCGTGGCGCTTGAACCAACTGGTGACAATAGCGGCTCTAGGTGACAGACAGGGGGGGAGATTGCGAATTTGTAACCAAGTTGATCTGGTAAGCTGTATTATTGACTCGACACCAATCTACACTAAATCCTGAAGTGCCATCGTAAGAAGGAAATTGTAACAGCATTGAAGAGTATCCTTGGGACATTACTCTTACGGTAAAAATTACTTTTCTACGTGATCATTCAACGGCGAAAACTTATTTAAAAAAAAAAATGTTGTTTTTTTAGTTAAACAGTCTTTTTCTTATTTAAGTAGGCCTGGCTTCTACAGAACAAGAAACCTTTTACGCCATGCCCGTTCCCCCGCCAGCGCACTGGTGGCGGCCGTTGGGCGAACGGACTAGCTTCTCCAGGCAGTGAAGGGAGGGGGTCTCGGGCGGCCCGCCGCCGGAGGCAGTAGCGTATAATTAGGCGCCCGGGAACAAAGCTCTGGACGTCACCCTGAACTTGACCTGAAGAGAAAAGGAGGAGGAGGCCGACACGCTCTGCCGACACCGCCTATCAGTGGCTCCGGCCTCGGAGACTGTTGTGTACGTTCGCTGCGCGGACCGAGTCAAGGCTGGACTGCTCGCTTTGTTGCGGACGCCCGGTCGTGGAGCCAAATGAGGCTTTTGGCTCCGAGGTTGAAGACAGATTTAAAAGACATCCTTCCTAATCTGTTCTTTATAGGAGCGCCTGCCCGGACCTCTCCTGCACGCGTCGCCGGTAAAACGGGGCAAACGTACGGGCAGGTTGATTGTCGCCAGAAGGAGAATGACACGGTGCGTCATGGGATGGGACGATTTGTTCTCAACCTGCAGTTAGTTACTTTCGGGAGAGTTGAGTATATCAAAGACACCTGCTCGTGCATAATTATAATTAAGAGAAGATTGTTTTTTGTCTCGCTAAAAAGCTTATTCAAAGATTGCGCTGACTAAAAGAAAAAAAAAAAAGTCATAGGTCGACAGCGAAAACTCTTTGTTCCCTCTGGTAACAAGCAATGTGGTGAAACTGCAGCTCTTTACTAGTTATCTTTTATTTTTGACGCGTAGAGAAGTGCTCAAATATGTTCGCACATTCAGATGTGTGTACTCACGTTCTACAGTGGTCTATCATTTGGTGTTACATTCAGTAGGTAGGCGGATCGGTAAGTAAGGACGCGATATGGCTCATGTGACAAGTACTTTAACCCAGGCTACTTTACGCGGGCTTTTATATGTGGCCACCCTCGGAAACATTGATTCAAGGTCAATAAAAATAAAACATGCCATTGTATAAATGTACATCCGCTATTTTATTTTGTTTCGTTTTTTGATTGGAGAGAAAGGTTAATTACGCCCATGCCATTAAGTGTTAAAAGAAGTCTTCGCGATTACAACCATGTGCTTTCTTATTCATATTCACTTTTTTTTTTACAGTACCTGCTTCCACATGCAATGCAAAGTTTAATCATCGTGGACATAAGGAAACATGCCTGATGCGGCGCTCACTTAGCACTGATAACGTGCTTATCTTTCCTGTGCACCTGAATAGTGTGAGTGGCTGGTTGAGCGCGTCAATCAACCAATTCAACAATGGCATGAAAAATAGCGGTGAGGGTTTTTCTTTTTTTTTTTGTCTTCATATTTTATATTTTGGATTTTGCAAGGGGGTAAGTCAGTGCTTGAGATCCCTGCAGCTTAATCTCATTTGAGAGCAACAGATAGGATGTGGAGGTACAAGGAATGTCGTTATACACACGTCGTCGTTCTCAATAGCAGGTTATCTCCATTGCTGAAAGCAGACCAAAATTTACGATAGATTGGCTACGGCCTGTCTAGAACAAGGCACTTGGCCCAGCGCGACATCTCGGGAAACTCGTTGTGCTACGGGGTTTTACAGCGCTATTGCTACAAGTGAGTAGAAAAACTCTCTATTGAGATGGAAAAAAATATAAGTTTATAAATTACTGATAGGGCTCTAATGCCCGTGCCACACGGGAAACTCGAATGCCATTTACAACGAATGACATTTGAACGATCGGCCAATCAGCGTGCGACACTCCGAGCGTGAGGCGTTCCACGGGCGACAGATCGCGAGCCAATTCGTCGATCACACGAATGTCATTCGTAGTAAAGGGCATTCGAGTTGCCCGTGTGGCACGGGTAATAAGTCAGTTCTAAACCGACTGTAACTGAGCCCAAATGAGCGTATTTGACCGTGGCACTGCATGCACATGTGAGAACCGGCCTGTAGCCGCTAGTTGAAGAGTACATAATGTATTGACTACATCGCAAGAGCCCTGAAGCCGCTCCTATAACTTTTTACTTGGGGGGTAGTTGGCTCTCGCCCGATCCTAGACAAAGTGATTGGCCACAGTTTCGTAAATGTTCCATGGTTATTCCCGCCCGTCTCATACTGGTGCATTACATATTAAAGATTGAGGCAATGCAGGTTGCTTTTGGTTTGTGTTTCTTGAGTTTTTTTTTTTTTTTTTTTTTTTTGCATATAAAAGCTAAAACCCTGGGCCCATGGATGAGCGCGTTGTTCCAACCCTCTGAACCTCTATAACACCCGCCATTTCCGTTAACGATATTTCGGATAACTTTTGAAATATATCGTCATTTATTTCTGAATATTTGTCAAGCAAATACATTTCGTTTGTATAAATAACCCTAAAGTTTTTAAGTTTTTTTTTTTTTTTTTTGAGGGGGGGGGGGGGGGGGTGAGTGTTTTGTGCATTCGAAATTTGACGGCAGACGCAATCGTTGACAGCAGCAAAAAGCGACGGTTTCCCTCCACCCTCTCCCGCTCCCATCCTTTTCTTATTTTTTTTTTTTTTTTCTACTTTTATCTTGAGGCCGATGGAGACGCAGTCGAGGTTGGCGACCTCGTCTGGCTTCGTAGAATTCTGATGATTCAACGTTGGATCGTCGAAAACCGAAGGCGAGGACTCCGTCACGGTCTTCTGGCTCTTCCTTGTGACATGCGTCTGTTCCACTCTCTTCGTTTTCTCTGAAAGCATGGGAGAAGAAGACGACGCCAAAGGTGATCGGATGTCAATGATGTGCTCACCACCCCGGGAAGCTTCAATCCTTCGCCTTTATTACATTGTGAAATGTTATAAAGGAAACTCCCGAGACTTTGTCAATTCAAAAATAAACACATGTTCGCTATCATTTGGCTGCTGTCTTATATCAGAGAATGATAACAAGTAACCTGTCATTTCAAGCGGAGAATTGAAATGACAGCCTTACCGTGGCTTTCGCCCCGGGAGAATCGGAATTTTCGGCGACTAATTGTGCGAAGCAGTTCACATTCGCTCTTCTCGGCTGCCTAAATTTGACATCTTGACAGACCTCGTAGCTTCAGATTTCGCAGAGATTATAATATGTAAGTGTAATTGTGTTGTGTGCATGCATATACAGCCGGACGTTAGTCAGCCCCAATGGGCGTCTAGCGTCTCAGCTGTAGAGCAATTTATCCAGTGAAGTGCAACCGCTTACCATGTGAAAGATCCTTTCTACTGTTCACCCCATGGTGAACACTCTGTTCTCATGGAATTATTTTCCGTTTGGTATAGAACACACTTCTGCCCACTTTTATGCAGTAATATCTACTCATATTTGAGTTTTGAGGGTTTCCACATCCCGAAACCATGATGTCTTCGCAGAAAGACAAGAAGATGCCGGGGAAGTATCTAGAGGGCAACTTATCGATCCTTACCCCTTTGAAGTACGCGAGATTGCCCCCAAATGGAGATCAGTTGTAGACCATACTTGTCTGCAAGGTCTATCAATGTCCTTCCATGAATATTATACTTTTTACTACCTCACACCGAATGATGATCATTAGGGTCGCTTTTTAGAATATCTGGACTTGCGGGCTGTTAAATTACTTTCGTTAGTCTTAGTCTATATAATGTGCTACATGGTAAGGTGTACGCAGCAATTATTGGAAAAGTGCTGAATTCCTTGTGGAGAGATGCAGCGATGTTTTTCGTTAAATATTTGTGACGTAACGTTGTGTAGAACGACAATAAGGTATTTCCTAATTGGAATCAGTACCCTGACTTTATCCGCTTTTTTGGGGGGAATAAAAAAAAAACTCATATCTGGTAACCTAATGGTTGCGCTTACACGGGTCTAACATTTGATACTCGTTTTTCTTTTCCACCAATCGTCTCCCAGTTCGCTACTCGGTGCCTTCCAAATTACAAATTCTTGGGTATTCGAACGCAAAAATAAATTAAAAAGTAAGTCAGCGTAACCTTGACTTTTTAGACAGAGGCCCTCAATTTTGGAATTGAGACTTTGCTTTTGAAGACTTGAGTGATACAAAGAAAGCAAGAAAAAAAAATCATCAGCCAGACCCCAACACCTGTGATTTGGTTGCAGCAGTGCATGAAACGAATCCGGCGCCCCCCTAAAGAGACGAAGCTGTCTCGACGTGTGACAACCAATTATTTTAGCTCCCGGTCTTTTTCTTCCCTCATATCAGGGCGGTTGTCATGGCGCGATTCGGTGTACATCTTGCATTCTTCTAGCTCCAGCTTTTCTTCGAATGGGCATTTTTGTGTATGTGTGTACTGGTACAACCCAGCCAATGTCTGTGTTTTAGAGAATGTACAAAAATATAAAGCAAATTTTTTTAAGTATATATTTTTTTTTACGTTCGTTGGCCTTTCTCAAATTCCTTTCCATTCACAATAAAAATGCAATCATCTGCGCGCCCAACCGTTTGAGCGACTTACCGATGTCTCGAGTAAAATTCGCCACAGGTCACGTTTACCAGCATTATATTCTTCGACTCTGAAACAAAATTATCAAGGAAGCCTTAGAATACAGTTGACCTTTAATGATGATACCTAGCCTTTATGAAGATATCTTAGAGAAACGTTGCCTGCCTCTCTCTCTATTTCTCTCTTTCTCTGTACCTCTCTCTCTCTCTCTCTCTTAGATTCCATTCTTGCTTTCTTCCCACCAGCTTCAGTGGTCATCCTGTTTTGTTTTTCTCTTTCATTTCACTTCACTAACTTTATTTCCTTAAAGAGCTCCATCGGGTGTATTACATACGGGGTGGGTTACAACAAAAACATACACAAATGCCACAGATCTTCATTGTTGAAGATGATGAATTCCATGTTCCATGCAGGTTGCTGGCCAGGTGATGGCAGGAGTCTGGTGGGAAAGGCTGTTCCAGTCAGAGGCTGCTCGGGGAAAAAATGGGGAGAAAAAGGTATAGTGATGCGGGTGCGTAGGTGAGTGAATTGCAATGGGTGACCGGTGCGCTGGTATATGCGTGCAGGAGATACAATGCACGGTGCATGGGCGAGCGAGGAATAACAAAACTTGTGAAATAAACAGAGACTGTTTAAGCCGCGACAGCAAGAAGGATTAAATAGATCTAATTCAGCTTTCAGTGATGAAATGATAACATCGTACGAATATGAAAAATGAATGAATCTAGTGGCGCCATTTTGAACGGTTTCGAGAGCGTTAATAAGATAAACTTGATGCGGACACCAGATGGCGGATGCATATTCTATCTTTGATTTAATGAAGGATTTGTAAGCTAGTAATTTCACGTGTTGAGGGACACACCGTGGATGACGCTTCAGGAATCCTAGTGTTCTGTTTTCAGGTGCCATAAGGCCAGTTGTACGCATGCGCCATGGTAGATCGTTGCAGAGGGTGACACCAAGGTATTTGTGTCAGTCCACTAATTCAACGGGAATTTGAGCGATAACAAAAGGTTAGACAGGAGGGTTACGGCGGCGGTGAAAAGACACGAGTTTACACTTATCAGGGTTAACTGCCATTAGCCAGCGGTTGCACCACTGTCGAATGTTGTTAAGATCGTTCTCAAGGGCAGTTTGGTCAGAAGCGTTAGTGACTGAGCGTTAGATAACACACTCATCGGTGAACATGCGGATATGGGTAGACACGCGTTGCCTGGGCCCCATAAAACAAAAAAATTGGATTCGTTTTTTTTTTTTTTTTTTTTTTTGTCATTTTTCAGCGAAGCACACGGGACTTGTTCCCTTTTCCCTTTCTGTTTTGTCTATTCATTGTCGTCCCCTTTGGATGTGATACGCCACAGCTACGAGTTGCTGGGCTTCAGCCGTATTCCAGCACAGTTTCCCGATTTATTTTCGTTGCCACACAATCATAATCGACACCGTTACATGCACTGTGAGCTTCAATTGCATGAGTATACGATGGCTAGTGGCGTACAGCATCGAGAAGTGACGGCTATGATTACGTTGAAAAGGAATGAATAGGGGGACTAGGCTTGTGTGATTAGTTGAAGCCCCCGGCTCGGTTAAATTATATATATCGTATTCATGAAAATGAAACTAGGCCTTCACTTTTTTTTACTGGAATACGTTTATTTTATTTTTTTTAAGATACCGTGGAAGCCAACAACAGAGAGACTTAAAATCCGTCCAGCCAATGACGAAACAAGAATGACGTCTTGATGAGCGACGTGGCATGCGTTGGGAGGCTGAGCTTGACACTCACGTGCTTCGAATCTCCACAAAAATTTCATTTCTGAGCCTCAGCGTTATCGGCGGCTCGTCAGTCACTCGGCGGGCTTTTTTTTCGTTTTTTTTAAGTAAATAGCAAGGATTAGCTGTCTCTTGACGTCACAGGAAAGAATGCGCGCGTGTTCTTTTTCTTGTCTTTCATATATAAAGACCAGTCTAGTGTTGAGCAAATATAGTATGAACCTCCGTTCAATCAGTCCCACGTGTATCCACTATTACTTTCACAATAGGGGGTACGCCACTTTAAAGCGAAATAAAAACGCTGGTTCGAGTAAAAAATGCACGCCCTTACACGAATGATCTCTTCGAAGGCAACCTATAGGTGACGCTGACGTTCAGATATGCATGCAGTGCAAGGTGTTTACTTCTTCGGCCTCGATGAACCATGCAGTGCCAGTCGCATTAAATCGCGCTGAAGCTGGATGCGAAGCGTGCAATACGCACATGACGTCGGCGCATTCGTTTACATGAAATCATGGGTGTCGCCGGTGCATGCGCGACATGAGCCTGAAGTGGCACCCACGTCTTGTGTAGGGTTCCAATGCCGACGGAATAATCGCTTTTTGCTTCTTTGCTAGATGTTGCCGTGCGCCCGTGGGACGGCTGAGCGGTGCAGCGTAGAAGGCTTTCGCCGATGCAATAGTGAGAAATCCCCGAGTCAATCGAGGTACAAAATTAGAGCTAACGGTTCATGTAGATGTCGCCGAATTCCGCATGACCTTGACGTAGGAAATGGCATATTCGCTTTTACTCTGAGCTCTCCTTTGTGAAATTGAAAAGTCTGAACACAAAAAAGCTGCGATTAATGTACCCATAAAAATAGAAAAGCAAAAAACACCCAGAATTGTTTCTTTAAGTGTCGATTTTTTGTTTGTAATATTTGAAGTATTTTTACTTTCCTGTCTTGAGTGTGTGTGCGCACTGTTTTTTTTTCTTTTTTTTTTTTTTTTTTAAGAAGCACGTGTCTTTTTATAATATTAAGGTTTCGCGTAATACCGCTCTATGATTAAGAACTAGCTGGCTCTGAATATAAGGCTGCTAACTAAACGTATATATTTTGTGCGCTTATGCCCGCGTTTCTTCTACGACTCGCTGCTATAACCCATAGTTCGTAACTAAAACGATACAAGGTGCACAGGTTGTATTTTACTAATCTCGAAGAATCATAAAGACCAGTGTTTACGATACATATATTTTTTTTAGAATGTTAAATAACTGTCAAAGTTACGGTCATACTACCTTTTCGGAATTTAGGTACTCCCAATGAAGCGTGAAATTTTTACTTTTCCACGAGCTGCTTTGCCGACATTAAATTTATTTCAGTGCGCGTACTATAACAGGCAGACTCGTACGATAGTCATTGCAACTTGCAAGCAATCAAAATACATTTATTCGATTACTCTTTTAGTAACTTTGAAATCAATTGAAGTAATTTATTAGTAAGTAATTGTGAGACTAATCTGACTACTGTTTTTGTTTTTTTTAATGACTCGTAACCGTTTAAAAACTTTCCCTGCTCTTTTTTTTTTTTTTGCTTGTACAAGTTTCCTACTGAAGAATCTTTGAACCAAGTTTCCCACAGAAGGATGGTTTACCGAAAATCAATGAATTAAGACGATAAGTAGTCTCTAATTCGGTGCTTCTAATTTATTAATGGACGGTACGAAAAACCCGTTTTCAGACCGGCAAAAAAAAATGTGTCGATTTGAAAATCCGTTGTAATCGTAGAAGTAACGGTTACTTCCTGCACTAATGGCCAATTCATTTTTCTTCTCAAGTAATCTGAAGTAATACATTTTTAACCGAGAGTAATTGTAATTGTAATCGATTCCTTTCTACACTGACGTGTACAAGACTTGTAGTGGCAATAACTTGTACGATACTGTATTTTTTTTTTTGTAACGTGTACAAGGATGTGTAGCAGAATTGAAGCCAATTCTGCTACGCAGACTTCATCAACATATAAAAATCACTCTAAATTTATTTTCCAGCGGCAAAAAAAAAAAAAAAGATTCACGCGCACGATGAATATTTTCTTCTGGTATCCTCCGAAGGAACCACTTTGCTCTTTATCCAGTAGCCATCTTCAACCTCATTCGCAAGACGTGACTAGCGCCCGTTTAACCGCTGACTAACTATGTCATTGATTAAAATGATCACGTGGCAGGTGGTAATCGCAGCTAAGTAAGCACTCGGTGTGCACCGACCATGTTTAGGGCTCATAAGTCACCCCAAACGACTTCGCCGGTGTTTAGCGGGTGACTAGTGGCTCGGCGCCATAACCGACTCCTATCACCGCTGACCACCAGTGCTAATGAAGCCCTTATACTGTCTCGAAATATTGAGGGAACACATCCAGGAGGAACCGGAGCAGCAAATATTGAGAGAATAGACATGTTCAGAGGTCAGAGATAGAGCTCAAGTGATCTCAGCGAGGCGCTGGACGACGAGAGTGCCCCTATTTACGGGAGCTTACATATTCTGGTATGTCACTGGCGATGCGGCTTCCGTGTTTGCCCCCTTAAGTTTTTTTATATTTCCTTTTTTTTTCTTTGAAATCCTTTGTCCCGGACAATAATCTTCACGTTATAACATTTCACTTTTGCAAATAGATCTTTACATATTAGTTTTTACGTGATAAAATCCACATTCACTCAGTGGCGTCTTAGTACGAGCATGCGATACCTAACTTTATATGTCACTTCCGCTTTTTGCTCCCGACTAGATACTCACCCGCTTGCTTCGCGCTCGTGAATACCGCAGTACTATACTCGGCGGCAATTTTTCTTGGCAATGCAGTGGAAGGTACAGGTACGCTTTCCCTCTCCCGTTTTGAGCGCTCAATAAAGCTGTGCGCGGGTTCTTCTCCTCTCCACTGCATTGCCAAGAAAAGTTGTCGCCAGTATAGTAGCTCCTTAGTCGCTGATGGTACAATTAGCTCGGGACTACGTAGACGCGCTACTAACTTTAAAGCAGCTCTAGTTATTCACGACTGGTGAATACGGCTGCTTGTCTTTATAAGGCTGGATCACAAAGAAAGGTTGTATGAGTGAAACCATTGCTAGTCACTTAATGTTCTCAAAGAAACAAAGTTCATTTAATATAACTAAAATGCTATTATCTCTATATATTTGCATCTCGCTGAACTCGAATACATGAATGCCCCACCCCCGTAAAACGTGGATTCGTATACAAACTACTAACTAAAGTTCATTGCAAACTAAAAACAAAACAAAGATAAAAAAAGACGCCGAAGGCATTTAAGATTGCTTACGTGTAGGAATGCGAAAGTGTGATAATCCAGCGGGTGAAATGTTTTCGAGTAATGTGTTTACGCGTATTAAAGCTGTTTCTGCCGGTATTGTATTCGGTGTATGTTTGCGTTTCCGTTGGCCACCAGACCGCAAACGTTCGGACCCTCATCATTGTCTGCCTCTTCACTCGCCTTGCCGCATTGATCCGCAACACTTGCTTCCTCGGTTGTGGCGTATTTGCGTGGGCGGCCACGTTTGCCTGCGGAAGCCGCCGTAGGTGTAGACGCTGCTGCCGATGTCGAGGCCGTAGATGTAGACGCGGTCGCCGCACAGTCCATCGCACGAAGCATACAACGAGCACAGATGAAGTCCGAAGCGCAACTAATGCATCAGAGGCAGCGCGCCACGTCTTCCTTTTGCACACGGCTCTCCAGCGGTGACACCACGCTCCTCCCCCCCCCCCCCCCCCCCCCCCCCCCCTTCCTGCGCAGGTCCCCCGCCGGCTTCACGGCTTCCATGACGAAGCATCTGCGTTTCTGTGCATTTCTTTGTGTTTTATTTCTGAGGCGCGTCTGTTTTGACCATGGGCGGGGCGTGCTTCATGACGTCTTTTTATGGCCATTTTTCAATCAACGCCGACGCCGCCTTTTCCCGTAATGGGACATATAAGGCTTTTGCCTTAAACAAAGAAGCTAGGCATAAATTGCCGGATATGTTTAGAATTGGACGCACTCAACATTTTGACAAATGCAACCCTTCGAAAGACTTAAAAAAATTGTTAACAGGTTGTTGAGCCGGTTTCAGTATGTCCATTACAGTCTCACTTGATACATGGATATTTCACAGACGACAAACGTTAACACAAGCTAAAAATTTGGATTTCGCTTTATCGAATACTTGTTCTAACAGTTCTAATATTGCGTAGTATAATAATAATAATTTTATTTATTATAATTGCAGGGGGAGCTGAGGGTAACAAGCTTTCCGAGAAATTTCAGTTGTCCTCAGCCCCCCCCCCCCCCCCCCCCCCAGATAAGAAGCAAGGGTAATAAAAGTAAAATAAAAAGAACGCAAGAAATTATACATTAAGACATGGTACTTCCATCAGAAAAGCCACAAAGACGACCGAAAACGGTGATTGACAAAAGTCACATTTGCCTACACCAAGGCGAGGCAGTACTTGAAAAACTAAAATGGAAAGCAGGACGTGCTATGCTCCACTGTAGCCAGTTCGACATACCAACCAAGAACAACTCTCTCGATTAAAATTCAATGTTTGAAATAAAATAAGATTTGAAGATACTTCAACGCATCAACATATAAAACATGTGTTTAATCACCAATTTAAAAAAAAGCCAAGTAGAAACATGTTTTTTCAAAGGCA
Organism: Ixodes scapularis; assembly: GCF_016920785.2. Lineage (NCBI taxonomy): Eukaryota > Metazoa > Arthropoda > Arachnida > Ixodida > Ixodidae > Ixodes > Ixodes scapularis. Next base: position 56,835,881 of record NW_024609835.1, on the reverse strand, counting down.
CAGAAATGAACGCTGGATCCACAGAGATTCGGAAAAAGCTACAAAGGGAACGATTTCACCGACCAAGTGACCGCCAAGGGCTAGCTCGGCGGATTATAGGTCTACGCTAATGCCTGCATGTCAACTTACCCGCAAAACACTCGAAGAGCCAACCTCTGTGATCTACGAAATCAGCTCAGCGAATGATGAGGAGGAACATTCGTTTAGACCCAAAAATGAAGTCTGCGCTGTGGCATTATGCAATGCAAGCGCCTGTGCGTCTACTTCCCCGCAAAACACTCGAAGAGCCAATCTCTGCGATCTACGAAATCAGCTCAGCGAATGATGATACGGAACATCCGTTTAGACCCAAAAATGAAGTCTGCGCCATTCGCTGAGCTGATTTCGTAGATCGCAGAGAGTGCCTTTTCGAGTGTTTTGCGGGTAACTAGACGCGCAGGCATTTCTTAGAGGGTAGCAAGGCACTACGACGCAGCGTTGCTCCGAGGGTCCCTGGCCAAGACCATCTGCCCATGACCGGCTTACTGAATGGAATATGCCAGTGCTAATCTTCTGGACCATACCCATACGAATACTTTGATCGCTGACCTCAATTTTCGCTAAAAAGGTCACTCTAATTTCCTTGTCATCTCCTTGTTTTTAGAAGCAACGGTGGCGAACGCTCTCTTTGGAAAGGGACACTATTAGCAATTCTACCTCCTTTCTGTGTGTGATAGAGCTCAAATAAACGCCGTATGGATTACCATCGTAACATGCGGTACGCACAGTTTGCTATTAGTATGTCCTTTTCATTCCGACACGACGGTACGCCCACGCTGTCGAGCTAGAGCAGTTCTTTGGAGTACGCGATGCCTGTCCAACCTTCCTCGGCCGATTCTCGCGTCACCATTGAGTTGTAATCGAAAAAGATCGGTCACAAAGTGTTCACTAAAGCAGGCGACATTTGAGCGATGCAAACGGGCGCAGCGCTGCTATTGGTTGCGCTCGCCGCTCGCCGCGGGGCGCGCCACGGGCGCACAGCGCGGCTTTATCTGTATCGGAAGTGACGCAGGGACGCCAGCACAGGTTGCTATGATACCGCCCCGCGGCGCCCATTTTCATCCAACAGCGCGGTTCCATGCACTTCGATCAAACACGCGCATGTTCGCTCCCAGTGTGAACACGTAATTAATTGCGGGGTTCTTGCTGACACCCGTAGCTTAAACGTATATTCTTAGACGCTCGCTCCTGCATCCACGAGGCCGCGAAAAACGCCGATACGAATTGTTTTCATGTACGCCGCTTTGTAAACGAGCTGCGCGGGGCGTCTACTTTGAGCAACGATGACAGTTGTGTTGACGTCGTAGAGATCGCGTTCGTAGCAGACGATGAAGGCGGTTATCCCGGCCTCGACATTTGGGCCTTTTAAAATGTGGTAGCGTCGACATTTCACTTTACGGACACGATCCCAACACAAGCGTTGTCAGAAATGCCCCCTGAGTTTGTTGTTATTAAAAATCCACGTGCTCCGAACTGCTCCGAACCATGCCGAGCTCTTCGATTGGTTGTTCTTGTTGTAGAAGGCGCTGTCCCCATAGCAACAGCCCCCTCTCGTGGGGATGGGAAGCTTGTGGGGCACCGCAAGTTCTTGTTTTCACGAACGAGAACGTCGCTTTCCGCCTCTTACTTAAAGGCCGACGTACAGCCTCGGTTTTCTGCAGAGAGGATCAGATCAGATGAGATTTTATCTCCTCAATCGGGATACATTGCATAAAGGGGGGGGGGGGGGGGGGGGGGGATAAATACAACATTCAGTACATAATATTAAAAGGTACACAGCAAAACAAAAAAACAAAAAAACATTCACTAATCACACTTTACAAATAGGAATTACAAATGTCGCGAAATTTATTGGTATTAGTTTCATGGACGATGTGAGCGGGTAAGGAATACCAGTCGGCAATAGCAAGTAAAAGGGGAGAATTTTGAAATTTGTCAGTTCTGAAGAAGAGAGGCTGAATTTTTAGTGGATAACCGCGGCGCTTTGAAATGTAGGGTGGATCTTAGATATAGATGCTACGAAATTCCGATGATAAGTAGTAGATGCCATGAGGGAAAGCAAGACGGGCTAGTTTAGTTCTAACGGTTAGAGCTTTCAACTCAAGGTTAGTTTTAATAATTGTTACACTCGAGGTTTGTGAATAGTCATGCATGATGTAGCGTGATAATTTGTTTTGAACAGATTCGAGATTGTTAAGAAGTTATACTTGATGAGGCCGCCAGATGATATTGGCGTATTTGAGTTTGGATCGCACAAATAAGTAAGTGAGTGATTTATTTGCACTTAAATTGGTGCGCACACGGCGGCGTGCCAGGCAAAGCAGTAGGCAAAAACCCTTACGCGTGTGCGTCTGCCAGCCTGCCGCCGTGTGCGTTGGGAGTTAAAGCACTACCCAGGCTTTAGAAGCGTTAAAATTATGATGGAAGTGATGATGGAGGTGGTGGTGATGACGATGATGTTGCTGATGACGATGGCGATAGTGATGATTATGATTCATGAGGAAGAGGGGGTGAGGGAGTGAAGATCGCGATTATGATGGCAGCAGACGCGAAGGCATTAGTCTAGCGAATACCTTGCAAAGTTCCCGGGATTCATCGTGTGATGTGGGCAGTGGGCTACGAGAAGCTTATGGTATGGTCAAAAAGTCTCTAATGGCGGCAGGCAGCAGGGATTCGGTATGACGACCAGTCCTGCCTCGAAGAAGTTCGGGCTGACCTGATCTTCTACCGAGACGTACGGCTGCCGACAGGCGAGTCCCCGAAAGAGATCCGTCGAGTAATCGGCACAGTTCACGAACTCGAGAAATCCGCCGTCTCTGATCGAGGGGCCGCCAGCCAAGGGTTCTGAGCCGTGTGTGGTGCGGCACGTCGGTCGTGCCAGGGGACCAGGCGCAGATTTTGCGGGTTGCGCGGCGCTGCACACTCTCCAGTCTCTTCATTAGGTGTTGTTGAGGGGGAGACCAAACTGCAGAGCAGTATTCCAATGAAGGCAGGACTAAGGATGTATACAGTGCCTGCACGACCGCCGGCCCACCTGGCCTTGCGACGCGGGTGATGAAGCCAACCGTTCTGCGGGACTTCGCGATAACGCCGGCAATATGTGCGGAAAAATCCAAGTTTTGGGAAAACGTGACACCCAAGATGGACAGGTGGTCTGATGCGAGTAATGGAGTGCCTTCCACAGTATATACAGGGCTTGTCGGTTTTTTGCAGTTTGAGAAACGTATCACGGAACTCTTTGATGCGCTCAGGCTTAGGTGTTGTCTCGAGATCCATCTCTCTATGTCTTCTAGATAGCTTTGCAAGTGACGTGCGTCAGACTGGGACGAAATTGTCGTCACGATCGATGTATCGTCTGCGTATTGCACTAGAATACACTTGTCGTTACGTGGTATGCCGTTCACGTGCATGAGAAAGAGCGTCGGAGCGAGAACAGAGCCCTGTGGCACTCCTGATGAGATGACCCTCTCTGTAGAGCGTGCCCCACAGTACTCAACTTGTTGGCTCCGATTCCGCAGAAACCTTGATATCCAGGTGAATAGGAAGCCGTGTATGCCTGAGTGTGTGAGCGTCTCAAGCAGGAGATTAATGTCGAGCGTATCGAACGCATTGCTTAGGTCAAGTTGGATTAGATCTGTCATGGTTCGATTATCCATGTGATCACTGATAAAATGCGTAATAGTTCCCAGTGCTGATTCGCAGCTGCGACCTCTTCGAAAGCCGTGCTGACTGTCGGAGAGATAGCCGGATTCTTCAAGGTGGTTGAGAAGCTGGCCGTTAACTATCCTTTCAAATGTTCGACAGACAATCGAGGTGATTGACACAGGACGGTAATGTTTGGTTCATTCGTCGGCTTCCCTTTTCCCTTGTGTAGCGGAGTGACCAAAGCTCGTTGCCACGTTCCTGGCACAGTACCGCTGTCGAACAGCCCTTGCAGAATCTGGCAGGTGGTCGGCAGCAGACAGAGCCTTTTAAACCACGTCGGCGCGATACCGTCTGGACCGCAGCTGTGAGAGGGCTTGATTTTGGAGAGCGCCTCCTGTAAGGACTCGGTTGTGAAGGACACAGTGTCAAGTTTCGACTGGGCGAGGCTTCCCGCCCTCGTTGTCGATGGTCGCACTGCGGGGATGTCGGGGGCATCAGCGTAATGTTCGTTGAGCAAAATCAGTCCAGGGTGATTCGGGGGTGGGCCATTGTTGTTTATAGAGGAAAAGTGGTCGGCGAAAAGATTAGCGATCTCTTGTGGGGAGTCAGCCATTTTGCCGTGGACGACGAAACATGGTCGCTGGGATGAATGGCGTAGGGATCTAGTGTATAGTTCCAGAAGACTTTCGGATCTTTCTTAGCCCTTTCAGCAATATCGCGAATGTAGTTTTGGTGGGAGATGTAGATCGTAGCCTTAAGTGTGCGTTGATGATCTTTTGCCAGTTGTAGAGTGGCAGGACACTGGGATCGGCGTGCCCGCCGAAACAATGATCGCTTGATTCGCGCGGCCTTGATGATGTCGGCTGTGATCCACGGCGAGTGTTTTCGCTTTGATGAGCGGACGGAGCGAGGAACACATTCCTTCTGAATGGCGACCATGAAGTCACACCACAGGTCATAGTTGGATAACCAGTCTGATCCTGCGGAGGTCATACACCATGGTGCCAGGTGGGCCAATTGCACCATGTGATCAAAGTCAAGTTGCCGGAACCCCCACAACATACGAGCGTAATGCCCTGTGCGTGGCAGGGAGACTGCGTAGTGTAAACTAAAAACTAACCACCTACAAATGCTTTGTAGGCGGTTAGTTTGACTGTCTGAGATGAGCGAAAAAGATTGCGTTTGATGTATCCGAGCAATTTACATGCACTTGAAACAGTGTTATTGATATGATCGTTCCAGGTGAGGTCCTCTGAAAAAATTACTCCTAAGTACTTGTATGTTCGAACTTTTTCTATGTTTTCGTGGTTAATGGAATAATTCCTTTCCGCGGAAGACGGCTGACTGGCAAATTTTATAAATCTTGTTTTGTTAGTGTTCAATCTCAGTTGCCATTTGCAGCACCAAAGTGAAATCATGTTGAGGTCTTGCCGTAGCAGTGCTGGATCGTCTGGGTTGGTGATCCGCCGGTAGATAACACAGTCATCTGAAAAAAATCTTATGGAGGATGTTAAGCTAGGGGGAAGGTCGTTAATGTAAATGAGAAATAAAAGCGGACCCAATACGCTGCGCTGAGGGACACCGTACTTTACTGATAATTTTGAAGACTTACTTTCTCCGACGTATCTGGCCTGTTTACGGTTTTCAAGAAAAGATAATCCTCTTAGCGCTCCCCTCTCCTAAGCCACGAGGGAAACCAAGTTGGTGCAAGGTAAAAATTGGATAGGATATATACCTTTTCAAAAGGGCACCGCCATCTTGAAGTATTGTTACTTCCAGTACGGGCGAAAACATTGTTTTGCCGTCGCCTCGCTTATAGAATACATTTAGGATAAAAGCGTAAGCGTCACCCATTATCGTTTTGTATCCCTTCTATGTTTTTACTATTTGCAGTTCGAAACGTTTTATTATTTTTTCGTCGCCCATACAGGATATGCCTACCAGGCGGCTGGGGACGAGAGTAGGCGAAAAAAGTCTATGCGGAGGGCAAGTTCGTCTGCTCCTTTTGCAGGGGTTGTGGTGACGTCAGAACGCCGAGCTCTGATTGGTTCTGAATGAGGGATAGTGGGCAGATCGCAGGGCGGCTTGCTTTGAGGTCTACCCACTATCTTTCAATCGGAGAGAATCAGAGCTCAGAGCAGGGTGTAAGATAGACAGGTGGTGAAACGAAAGCCAAATGAGCGACCGGATTGTGTCCCCCTCGGTTTTCTCTTTTTCTGTGGCGCCATCTATGTGGAGCACCGCGAACTCTCACTCCAGCTGGGCGAACGCTGGCGACCGGTTAAACTGGGTTAAACTGACGGAGAAGGTTTCTCGTGTATTTTCAATGGAGGACTGTCGTGCTCTCAGTTTATTTTGCGCACTCTCCCATAGAGTTCCATGCAAATTCGATTCTGATTTTTTTCTTCTCGCCGCAGCGCCATCTGTCGCAAAACAGGGGAACCCGCAAGCCTCCCGCAAGCAGACGAGTACACAATCCGGTCACGGCGCTGCGGTAGGTTTCTATGGGCCGTTTCCCCACCTGTCTATCTTACACCCTGGCTCAGAGTCTTTCTGACGCCACCGCAACTCCTCCGCAAGAAGCAGACGACTTGCTCACCGCATAGGAAAGGAGGATGCGGGCAAGAGTGGAAAGCGCGAAGTGTACGTCGGCCTTTATGAACGCGTTCGTGAATACCCATTACGATGTGCTTAAAGGCCCGTTCACACACTTGCGTTCAGAGCGACCAATACGCTTACGAACGAATGCAACCGGCTGGAACGGCGATTTGCCATGGCAACAAAGATCCAAGGGGTCGTTTCGTTCGTGTTCGTTTCGCAACGCAAAGAATTGAAGCCTGCTCAACTTTTTCGCTGCGTTCGGGAATGAACGGAGCGACCGTACCGACAGACCAATCACAGGTCGAGGAGAGCTCGGCCGCGCGCGTTGCATGCCGATCCCGGTTCCTGCTATCTGCTGAAAAACATGGCGTCGGCGTTGATCGTCGACGTGGTCGGCGTGGTGGAAGCTCATTGTTCCGCGGAGAGGTCCATCCTTGACTCTGAATTCTCGCTGTGTGCCGCGACGATAACCCAGCTCGTCCTTGAAGGGAGGATCATCTACTCGTATGGTGATGTTGTGGCGGCACCATCAAGAAAGCAGAAACGCTCGGGCCGTCGTGTTTGTTTACTTCGACAACAGTGGTGCTTTTTTCGCATTTGTGTCCTAGAACGTCGCCCGCATTTCTTGATTGGCGCATTGCATGCGTGTGCTCAAGTTCAAGGTACTACTCGTGCGTACCGTATATAAAGGCGCGCATGAAGAATGCGAATGTTGACGCGTTTTCATCACCCGAGAAAAGTGATTAGTGTTAGCATTTCTGAGCGCTCGCAACGTCTACGTAATCACGAAATCACACTTTTACGTTGCTATATCAAGCTAAGATTACATCGTCTTGTAATCGTAGAAAAGGCGTGTGGCGAGACTTGTACTGTCGGTGAAGTCGTGTGTTGAAGTCGTGATCGTCCAAGACGGCATACTGCATCTTTTTCTCTTCGTTTTTCATCCACTCTGCTCTGCAAGCCTATTAAAAAAAATCATAAAGCTTGAGCCCATAGAAAACTGTCCGTCCATTTTCTGTTACGCCAGTGAGTGGCAGCGCATCCCCTTCTTATTAGAGACACCGCGGAAACAGCTGACGCCGGCGGAGAAGCGGCCGCCGTGCTGACGACCCGCTGTTTCATGTGCTTGTTGACGTAGTTGCAGGAGTGTGTTCTGGTTGTTCCGGTCACAACGAACGTAGTCTCTAACGCGGTGTCTCTAACACGCTCATCGCAGATTTCTTAACCAGCCTTAACTCACGAACTTCTTAGCTGAGTTGTCGTAGCCTAAGGAGCTCTTGGTGAATCTGGCCTGTGAATTCGCCGTGGTAAGAGAAAGGCCTTGGCACACTAAGGCAACACTTGAACAGCTCTATTCGGAAACACAAGAAAATCGTGTTGCCGGCGACCCTGTCACATCGCGACAAACACAACAGTTGGGCAACATCTTGCTGCCGCCCGACAACCGTGTTGGCCGGCTTGTTGTCCGACCACCCTGTCACACCGCGCTGACGGCGGGGACAACACGGAGGACACTCCGCCATCTTGATTGTTTACTTTCGTTCATGTGCTGCGCGACGTCGCTGGAAATGTGACTCTACAAAGTTCTAGTGCTTTCGAAAGGCCAGAAGTTACCACGGGACGACATCAAACTGTGACTGAGATTAGCAAACGTGACACGCGGAGTATTTTCCACCCTCTATATTTATCAAAATGTTCTTCATTCACGGACAAAGCAGATAGCCTTAACCGAAGAAAGATCGCTGATATATGTTCGGGATTTACGTCACAGTATAAGTTGTTTCTCTTCGATTCGTTCTATCATGCAATATCTATTTCTACTTTGAAATTGAGTTAGCACCGGCAGTACCACAAAGCGTCTTTTGTAGCGTGGTGTTGACCTGAACTCAAAGTTCTTAGAAACTGCTTCACCAGCACGATCAGCCATTATAACAATCGATGGAATAAAGATTTTTCAACGCTGTCCATTTGCCTACCTCCTGCTATGTGATCGCTTCATCCCCAAAAATGCCCGGGGTCTTTTTTAAACAAATCAGGCGTCCGGTACCGGCTGTTTCCAAGTTCCAAGCATCACAAATTATGAGCTTAGTGGTGGTTTTAATGCTTCGATTCTTTAATCTTCACTTTCCTGGACTATTTTTATTATATTTTATCAGCGGATGAATATGCCACTTTATTTCGCTAGCAATAATGCGTGCTAATCTCTCGGCAGTTCTAGTTTCAACACCAGTCGAACGTTCACGACCGTAGCTGTGACCATTTCGACAAGCGCTTCCCATAATTACGCAGTAAAAACATTCATCAAATTATTTTAGCTGCACACCAACTTTAGTTAATTTTAAATAACGTTTTCCAATACTTTATTTGAGTAAGACGTTAATGATATAGCTAGCTGTGCCATCGAAGCTATCTTTGTTTTCATGTTGCTGGCCCGAAATTCGCTTATCCAGCGATCAGGGCAACACACGTTGTCCAACAAAAGTTTCTGCTATTTTTGTTGCCAAAAGCTGTCATAAGGAGGCAACATTTTCGTTGTCGTTCATGTTGTGCTGCTGTTGCCACGATGTAACAGGTTCGTGACGAACCTGTCACTGCTGGAAAACGTGTTGTGTTGCTGTTGACGTCGTGTTGCCTCAATGTGACAGGGCCTTAAGAGAGAAGAAATTGAGGCACGTCCAAAACGTGCGGAGCGTTGAACTCCGCCCGAGCGCACATCTATACGGGCCCCATAATTCCCCGGTCCGCGCGGTTTCAATGTGAAATTGACGAGATGCCTGCTGGGAGTTTCTCAACGGGTCTATCTGCGTATGGCAAAGCCGATACTTTTGGAGCATGTGCTAGATCGAGTCTATGCACTATCAATAAAAAATGGTATTTTATAATACTGTGGCAATTATCTCGAGCACACGACGAAAAATGACGCGTAAAATTTACGCCGATCGCAAGTATTCCAGGGCTACCTTATAATGGCGTCAGTCTGTTATTCTCTCGCCGTTAGCGGTCACAAGCGGTTCCAACGGAGTCGATCATGATCGAATGCGAATATGCGAAGGAGCTTTCAGTTATAAGCTTCAGATTAGCCAACGTTTCGCTAGGGACTTCAGCGAAACGTTGACTGCCAACTTCCCCGACGTCGCTTTTTTTTTTTCTTTTTTTTTTACAGATTTTGTTATTAGTTTCAGCTGTGCACTTTCATGCCTTAGTCGTCCCCTTCTTAGTACAAATAGTACAGCAGTTGTACGTCGCGCACGAACTCGGCAGCTAACATAATTTCATTAATCGTGCACGTGTGACAATACGTTATTTGCGGAAAACGGCCTCCCATGTTTTAGAGCCCGGAATAAAAACAGATACAGCTTGTGATCAAGTTCTCCTCGAAAACGCGCACATTTATGGCGAACCTGCGCATGCCTTCCATAAACGGGGACGTAGTGAATTTCTACGGACGTATATTCTGTGAGCTCGTTGCATTGCCTCACAACCCGAGGCCTTGCGGCCAATACGATAAATCAAGCAAGTTTGAAAACGGAGTGGACGAAATTTAGAAAAAAAAAAAGACTCGATCCTACGTGTATAAATTTACAAGTACCCAGAACGCTTTTCCCGTTAGATTTCTTAGAACAGGGCCACTTTACGTCATCAGTTGCACGTGACACCATAGCATCAGTGACACTGTGAGGTCACTTTAACGTAACCGTGTCGGCACGCGACATCGTGCTTAATTGGAACGTAACGTTAAGATGCACAGTAACGGGATCAGGTAACGTTATAACGTTACTTTGGTCACATGATACCTTTGTGATCACGTGATCACGTAAATATAGCTTACCTGATCTCGTATTCTTGGTGTATCTGCGAACACGTAACTACTCTAGGTGGCAGATAATGAAGCCGTAACGGTATCACGTTATCTAATCGCGTTACTAGGTGTGTTAATGTTAAGTACCAACTAATTGAGGTGTAAGGTGACGTCAGTGTTACGTCTTGGTGTCAGGTGACATTACAGTCCGCGTGACACCATGAAGGGATGTGAGACACGGCACGCCAATTACGTCATTTAGCGGGAAAAACAGTATTGGTATTTCTAGAGTGCCTCAATGGCCTTCTGTTTAGGGTGATGCATCATTTGTAGTACCCGATGCCGACAGCACGCGCTCACATGGAAAATACAAAGAAATCGCCGGAAACAAAATGTCGCCGTAGCAAAGGCAGCGCCACGAGCGCGTGCAGGGGCACGCTCTTTCACGTGCTTCAGAACAAAAAAATAAAGATAAGCGTTTGAAACAAAATGGCTAGATGTCATCACCCCAAGCAAAGCGCACATGAAGGCACCCTAGGTATTTTTAACCTGATACGTAGAAGTAAGTTGTTTTTGTTCTCCGTTTCGGGGGTGTGCGTAGCGTTGAATGGGCCTATGACGTGGATATGTTTCTAAAAACACCTGTGGTGTTGTCATTTTTTTCGAACAAGAAGATATTGTGGCGCATTTGAGTTCGTATCTGACACGTAAAATCATACTGCTTTATCACTCCACTTACTTTTTTATTATGGCGTATGTACTAGAGCCTATCGATCTGCTGGTAGTGATATGCAAATTTTGTTGCAAGAAGTAAAACCGTTAGAACTCATTTCATTGTTGGGTCTATTTTTCTTTTCCGTATCGGGCATGTAGCTCTTCCAAGAGACGGCGAAACAAATGAAAGTTTACAGTTAGTAGTTATTGTTCTTTTCCACCAGGTCTAGTAGTTGTACTTTTTTTCTTTCTGGTTGTGTTCATTAAAGGCTTTTACAGCTATGACGTGATGTCTTGGTTCAGTTCATATTGTCAAACTTGAGGTTTCCTTTGGTAAGTGACAGGGCCATGGCTGTGCCGTAGTGACATCTTGTGGTCGCCTCCTATGCTACGTAGAAAATATATATTCGTTATACTTTACAACAAGAATCTCCAAAATAAAGAAATAATGCGTCACGTTGAGAAATTTCAAATATCATTAATAGCTTCGTTGACGAATTTCCGAAAATCGCAAGCAACCCGATATGTTTCAGACTTCGTTTAAATGTTTATAGAATCCAACCATTCATTGAAAAGAAGCAACAGAATTGTGGACGCTGGTACATTTTCTGGAGAAGTGTTTTTCTCGATTTCAAAAGCGGAACCTAACTGCGAACCTGTGATCTGATGACGACCGTCGCTGTTTTTGGTTTATTTTTAACGTTTTGCTATCCCTAATTTGAGCCCTAAAAGAATTAGACAGAAAACCACTTGCGAAATGACGTCCGCGTGCTCAGTTTTAGGTATGCACGTTTGGAACTCGGATTTTTCAAGGCGCAACAAATGAGCACGTCCTTACGGCCTCATCCTGTGCCTTCTTTTCTGGAGAATACACGAAAATCAGGAAGTTTTTGCTTCCTGATTTTCCTTTTGCTTCCTGATGCCACAAACAAAGAAAAAAACAATAAAGTAACAAGCAAAATTACGTAATCGCATATTTAACTAAAAACGGCGCTGAGAATAAGTTTGCCGAAATGTCCCAAAGCAAAGTTAAAACACTCAACTTGAAAACAAAAGGTGAAATAAAAGAATGCAGGAATTTTGCCATTTGTATGAACATCCGCCATTATACTTTTAAAGGTCTTCTGATCTTGAGGCGAAAAATGCAGAAAACCGATACTCAATATAGCAATATGAATATCGGTAAATAGGGTATATATCAGGAAGGATTTCAGTTTTCAAGAATTTTTAAGGGTATATATCTGCTCCCAATAAAGTCCCTTGCCCAAATTTGTACTTCCATCGTAGATTAAACGATTATGTCTATTCCGTTCTCAGTTTTTCTCTCATCTTTAAATGCCCTCCCGCTTGGCTTCGTAAAAGCCGAAGGCGATTTACATCGCACTCGACCTTGCCTGATGTCCTTGGATGATAGAGGCCATCCCATCAACGCTTTCACGGACAACCTAAGAAGTTGTAAGAAAAGAAAAACAAAAAAAAGCGAGAGGAAGCGAAGGAGAACAAGGTACGTTCTTTCGGCGTGATTTCACGCTTCACCTTGCGCGTTCGAAGGCAAATCTCTGACACTCAAATCTTTAATAATGATCGCACTCCATTGTATCGTGCGCTCGGCGTTCTTTTCATTTTGGCTGTTTTTCTGAAACATAAAGGAGCCGTCATGATATGCGCCAGAAAATGTGACCTTTTTGCCTCTAGGTATGTCGCGCATACGCAACATCATTTCCTTTCACTTTTTTTATAATGTGGAAATTTCCTGTGGGTATTAGCGACTGGCATGACCTAATCAGTTTAATAGGTATGGCTCAGTGATAAATATTCGACACTCTCCGTGCGCAATTAGTGGTAAATATAGAACCTTTAAACAAATTGCAAAATGTTATGTAAAAAATATATTCGCCCTGTGCACGTTGTTCGCCTTTGCAAACATTGTGACATTTTTGTTTTTATAATGTTCGTTGAATGTGTGACTTTCTTTGCCCCCGGTAGTCCGAAAAGATAGAATGCAATTCTCACGGTGTGACTGTTTTTGTCCCACGTGAGAAAGAAAAAATCACGGTTAGCGGGGTTACGAATCAGATTGTTATTTGTGCGAAGTTCTCGTAGAATCCTCCAGCCGATTCTCATACTTCTTTGTGGTGAGGGGGTTCTTCGGATTTCTATAGCAAACACTATTGGTTTGTGGTATGTCGTATTGTTTCGCCGCTCACGTATTTATTTTTGCATTCAAATAAAAGTTTTGAATTTGACTCTTAGTCGCTGGACCATCAAAAGACGAAGAGGCCACAATACATAGGGCGGTCAAGCTGCGTTTAAGGTTAAAAACAATATGAAGCCACACTTCGATCCGACCTGCTGGGAACAGAGCTTGGGTTTTGCTGAAGTGGAGTTGGAAAGCTTGCACTTTTCCCGAACCACCCCGACTGAAGTTTCTGAAGGACATACTTTCTGCTGGAGCGTGGGATTGCTCACTCGCGAGCATTGAGTACTGGAGGCACACCACAGGGTGCGCTCTTAAGAAGGATACCACGTGTTTGAAGGCGTACAGCTTTTACATGAGTACAACCGACAGCTTAAAAAACCCAGGGCGTGGAGAGTTTTCTTTCTTTTTTTTTTTGTTACTTTTTACTTGTACGGGGAGGTCTACAAACGTTAGGATGATTTTTTAAACTTGATTTTGGTTGCCCTTTTTAACGTTAGCAAATCCGTTACACCGATCGGTAGTGGATTCAAAAGCGTTGAGAGGTCCTAGATGCACACTGAATTACAAGAAACGTGGAAAATTAAAAAAGAAAGAACTTGTGGTTGTACTTTTAAGAAGCAAATCGTGCACCCAAACATGGAGTAAAGTAAAACAATGTAAATGTTTCCGGGAAAGAACATAGTCGTTGACTCAGAACACGACAAAGAGCGATTTTAATCTTATTGAGGTAGCAGGTGGTGGGTGGTTTCCTGGAAGAATAAATTTGACTATTTACACGGTTAACTCGAGTCATGTGACCTTAAGTTATCGTTTCATTTGGAGTTAGACCGGCGTGGTACGTTTGTTGCGCCAGAATGAACTTAAGTGTTCGAACAACAATCAACCAACCAACTCCAAGGTCCTAGGCGCACTGGCAACTTCTTGTTTTCGTTCGCCTGCGAGATGGGGTTTCGACAAAGAAATGAATGATCTCCGCCGGTTTTAGTGACTGGATGGGTATTTTGTGTGCGAAAGAATGTCTCGAGTAGCGAGACAGTCGAGGCCGCCATCGATTGCCGTTCTGCCCTGTCTTAAGGAGACAAACTCAGTTAAATTCTAGCCTCATACCCGTGGCCTCCTCCTGGTAACTCACAAGCGAAGAGAATCGGAACGCCTCAAAGTACGTCAGCGCAATTACCAAAACGACCCTCGATGCGATTTTCCAAACAATGACAGCTTTTCTCCCTCCTCCCAGACATATTCCGCGTAGGGTCCTTCTTAGTCATAGCCAAAAATAGTTGTTCGGGTTGGAGTCAGTCGCACAGGTTCCTTTGCCTTGAAGCTGGTGTAAAAAAACAAAAAAGTAAGCTTTCCCCAAAACGTGCCCCAAAACGAAGTAATCTTGGATTCCTTCCGATCGCCAGGACAATGCCTTCTCTGTAGGTCAAGATGTGAGTGTCGTCGACTCTCACAGTTATTTGATATCTTTTTGCAATTAATTCTTTTCAGATAACGCTTCATCCTGTGGTACGTTCAATATATTGCTCGAATATTAACACTTGCTAAATTTCCGTGTCCTGTCCGTCGGTAAGCACGCTACTTGTGAGCGCGAAAAATACGTGCCTTTCGGCTATCTTCTGTTGTAAATTATTCTCGACAGCTAAGCGCTTAGTCGCTTAACACGCGGATAATTGGGCGGAGCTGTAAAAACTGATCGTAAAAGAAAAGACAACTATCATTTTAGTTGCATTCGTACTGTCGCGGGCGTACCCAACAATTTTTGTTGTTTATTTTTGTTTTGTTTTTCCCAATGTGGGGTAAAATGTTTTCTAAATATTTTCGGGAAAATACATGTACCATGAAACACGAAATGTAGCGGGAAAAGCCGGTAATTTAGCCGCCCGCAGTGTTTGAAACTCCGCCTATACTCAGGCTGCGCCTGCAGAAATGACAGTCCACTTGGTTAGGGTTAGCAGGAACACCGGTGAGAGTCGAGCCTCAAACCCAGTGACTGGGCTCGAAACCCGTTTGTTGCCACTGGGGTCGAGAGTTTCTTGTAAAGGTGTATATTCGGCTCACTTTAGTAGTGCGAGACGTAACGAAAGTGTTGTAAGTATTTTCAACTGCTGAGCTTTACGCTATGTTCCTAGCGCTTGAACACATCTTAGAAGACCGTGTGAGAACAGCTATTTTGTTTTTTTGATCACCACAGTTCTCTCCTTGCTGTATGCTCTCTTGACGTTACGAAGAATCGCCTTGTACAACAGACGCGTGTTCAAATGAATCGTCCTCTCTTACTTGGCCTTGATGTAAGACTATGCTGGATGCCAAGTTATATAGGTATTCCAGGTAATGAAGCAGCAGATACGCTGGCTGCCTCTGTTAATGGTGGCCTAAAAGCCTCTGTCGGCCTACCCTATGAGTATTTTAAACCAGTTATACCAAAAAAAATTATTAACTTTGACAATTTGGATACGATCAAGAAATCGACAATAGACTACATAATATCAAGCCGTTTCTATGATTATCGGAGAGGTCCCACCAGAAGAACCGTTGCCACGAGGTCGTTACCACACGTTTAACGCATCTATATTTAATGTGTGATGCCGACACCCCGCGCTGTAAGCCTTGTGACAAAACTTTGAATGTCCTGCATATTATGCGGCACTGCAGGTACTTATATAAATAAGCGATGAGCATGTTTTCCTAGTATTTTTGGATCCCATCTTTCATTTCATCTCGCATTTTTCATATGAGAATCACCGTTTGTACATTTCAGTAAAGTCTTGGAATTTCTTAAAATAAGTGGCCGTATACACCGGTTAAAACTCCCTCTGTTTTATCATGGTTTTTTCATCGCAAACAATTACGTATTTTAATTTTTATAATTATAATTATTGTTCCTACCTGAAATTCGCGTTCATATTTCTAACGCAATTCATGTTCATACTTTTATTACATCATTAGCTACTATAGCTCTGTCTTCTTCTTAACCCTTTTTCTGCAATAGTTTATGCACCTGGCGCATTTTGACCTATTTGCTCTCGCGCCATAAAATTATCATCAATCAATCAACCTTCTGCTTTATTCTGATTACCTCACAAAACATAATCACCCTTGAATATAATTTGTCCCCAATATTGTATCGTGGTTTACTTACAATTTTCCGTTTGCACCAATCTATCTACGAGACGAACGGGAAAATGCTTTATTCAGTAAATGCCTCTCTGAGAGCGTATTATTACAACCAGAAGGTTTGAAATTATAAACTTCGTAAACGAATGATTTGTTACAAATTTTCCTAACCCAGACTACGATACTTTTCAGGATCAATAAGCGGCACCTTTCTATGATGGTTTCCAACTCATTACATGGTAAACGACTACCCTTCAAGATGTAAATAGTGCGCTTACGCAACTTCTCTAATAAAAAGTGTCTTCATGCGCGAAGATGCGGTATGAACAAAGCATTTTTTTAACATCTGATACTCATTTGTCGTAAAGCGCCTCGCCTGGTACGAGAGTTGCAGAAAAAGGAAGCTAGTAGGTCTGGAGCACGCTTACATTTACATCAACAGTTTATGTGTTTGTTCTTGTTTTTTTTTATTATTCGCCTTGAAGAAGGCTGCGCTTATGATCACCTGCAAAGCCTGCCCAAGGACGCGTCGGTCGAATCCTGCTTCAAAGGCGCCGCACTCCGGGGGATATAACCTTCAAAGATGAATTCCCTTCGAAAAGCAAATTTGGTTGCGGGCAAAAATCCTCCACAACTGAAAGGAAGGTAAGAAAAATAATAATACCATGTCTATTCTGTTGCGGGCGTACCCAGACAAGCCAGAAGAGGCAGCCGGGGGCTTAGAGATCATAAAAATGTAGTGTTGTCGTTTTGTTTAGCGTTTTTGGTTGAGGCTTCTTACGTCGTTATGGCGCACAAATAATCCTTCCCTGACGCTAGAACCCACGCGTCTATCCGTTTGTACCATGGCCTTAAGCCACCTTAAGTCTTTCTTTAGTACAATGTGGAATGCGCATAATAAGTCTGTGATATGGGGTACCCGAATGTCATTTGAACGAACGTCATCTAACGAATGTCATTTCAACAAATGCTATTTTAAAGAATGTGATTAGAACGAATGTCTCTTTGTCGCTCAAAAATATGGATGCGGCTGCTTAAACATGGGACTGAATTTCCCAAGTGACTGCATTAATACCTTAGATTTCAACATTTCAAAAATCATCGGAAGATTGCTTTTTTTAAGAATTTGATTTAAATTATATCTGATATTATATTATTCTGCTTCAAGGACTAACACTTTATTTATTTAGTTATGTATCTTACCCTCAGGGCCAAAAGCACTACGCAGACGAGTTGTGTCTTTCATTTTTATAGACAGAGAAAAAATACAAATATTTACAACAAGATGAACAAAATATACATCAGTTAAAAAGTGAAAGCACCGAAACAATTATTATGCAAAAGAAAACACATTGTTACCGAGTGCAGCACAAAAAAGAGCGGAATCGATAATTGATGCAAGGGATGTAGACAGGTGATTCCAGTCACTTGATACTCAAGGAATGAATAATAAGTAAAATGTTTTATAACGACACAATGGGATGTCAACCTTATGATGATGATCAAGACATCATGCTGAAACAAATGTCGGAGGATCTATTAGACGATTTCTTAGTGCAGAGTTATGGTGGAAGATTTTGTGAAAAAGACAGAGGCCTGAGATTCTGCACCGACGTGCGAGGCTTTGGAAGATGTAGGCTGTCTTTCATTGATGTTATACTGGCGGTGCGGTTATAGTAAGCCACTATCATACGTACGGATTTGTTCTGCACAAATTCAAGTGAGTCAAAAAGGTAAGTAGTACCGGGGGTTCAGGCGGAGGCTGCATAGTCAAATTTTAAACGCATTAATGTTTTATAAAGAGAAAGTTTGTACGATGAAGGATTTAATAATAAGTTACGTTTGAGACAACCAAGCATGCAATTGGAATTACTAATCTCCTTCGTAACATGCTCGTTCCAGGAGAGATAAGATGCTCCTCTACCGTATATTTGACCAAATGTATAACATACCTTACGCAGTACTCGCTAGTTTATACTTTACTTAGCAGAATTGTTTTTAATGCTAAAAATGTACAATTTAATTAAATTTCACATATCTAAAAGTATTTGAAAGTATCTATTTTATCATTGATGTTCTTGTTTGTTAGCTTTTATTTAGAACGCGTGATCCGACCTTAGTAAAATAAAAAATTCAGATGCAAATTTCCGTTTTGTCTATTTCTGCCTTCTTCAAAACTTGCTGACCCATGCGAGCCGTGAGTATTCAGCGAAATTATTTTCTACTCGATTTCAATGGTTTAACATGGTTAAAATAGCGCACAAATATAAAGGAACAGTGAATAGGGTAGAGAGATGAGACAAGCGCAAACTCACAACTCGATTTACTGACGGAAGAAAAAAGAACAGGCCGCGGTATCAGCTCGAGCCGAGGCCACACTCGCACGGGGGCACCCGAGCACGCGGAGGGCACACAACATCAACCACACTCAAACGATTGTAGAAAGGGGATTTCCCTGTCGGTTAATGCCACAGAAGGATGGCTGACACAACGTTCGCTTAGGCGGAGTATACTAAAAGCTTCAAGAATTTCCCTTATGTGTTTTTCGTTGAATCTGCCCATTATGGAGGTTTTTTCTAAAGAAGGTGTACGCTTACGCGCTTGGCAATGCAGGGGAAGGTGGCCCTCCACCGTGGAATTTAGAGAAAGATTGTGTTTCCTTAACCGTTAGTTGGGCGAGTTGTGAGTTTGCGCTTGTCTCTTCTCTCTTCCCTCTTCATTGTTCCTTTCTATTTGTGCGCAATTTTAACCATGTTCAATCATTACCAACTCGCCCAACTAACCACCTTACTCTAATGGCTTAAAGGGAAGATTACTTCCGATTTCACTCGGAGCCTCACATCGAACGTCTTTCCACCAGAATGTTGCAATAAACAATCGCATGTCAAATATAAGAATTATTCAATCTGATGTGCATCAGGGAAACAGGCTCGTAGTTTTTTCTATCTAATATTATGTACATTTAACGACATAATAAAATCCAACGATTATATTCAATTTGTTATTTACGCTCACGATTCTATAGTTTTTTTGTTTTTTTTTTACTCCATGATGAACTATACCCTGAGACTAGGGAGAAAGACGACGATGAAGGAGAGGAAGACCAGGAGTCTCAAATCATGTTTAATCATCATCGTCAGAATCATCGCGTTTAAACATCACCAGCTCGTTTGCGCCCAACACTCTGCTCATAGTTTTCTTTTCTACAAATATTGGGCAACGCATAGCTCATGCAAATAACGTGAAAGCTATGCAATGAAGCACATTAGGTATACTAACCATCAACTTTAATATATCCAAGGTTGTACTTTTCTTATCTAAATATGAGAAGTACTATATTCAGATTATAGAAACTTACGATTGGAAACTCCACCGGAGATATTCTCTCCTGAGGAAAAAGCCTGAGATTTCTATGAGCAGAAAATCTATTTCCAAATACGCACTGTCGTGGTTGCTAACAAACTATCCCGCATATTTCAAGACTTCGCAAGATTGCGATGGTGTTGTTGTTTTTTGCGCACTAGTTTAACTTTATGTCGGTGAAATTGGTAGGTATTGAATGAATTACCGGTTTTTAATTCTTAACCCATATATCTATGAAAGTGGACCGACGTGGCTATCATGGGTAATTTCTTCAGCTCTGTAAAACTCAACATAAACATTCAACCGCTTGCAAAAATTCCTCTTCATTATCAAAATATTTTTGAGTACATTTGCGAATTTCTTGTACTTCTACATTAAAAAGAATTTTAGCAAAACTTGTCAAAAAACCTATATTATATTTCTCGCTTTTTTATTACAGAAAACTATCCCACTCCTTCCGCGTCCGGAGCACAAACCCGAAATGGGTGAGCCCAATCACTATCTAATGAGACATTCTTCTTTCTCTCTCTTTCACCCCCCCCCCCCCAAAAAAAAAAGAAAAATACTCTATGCTACATTTTTATTTCACCGTACGATATTGTCACGAAAGACGAGGTGACGAAACAAAGAATAACCGATGAAACTAAAACTTTCAATAGGGCGAACTTGGGCTTAAAACAAAAAGCAAACAGAAGATAATAACAGAGCGTCGCGGGCGTCGAAGTCGGCGTAACAGCAGGATCGAACGCTGGGGCGAGACTGACTGCTGCTCGCCACGCGGAGCTCTTTATGTAGCCGCGTTGTCTTCTGGAACAATCGGCGTAAAAGGTTCGGCGACTAGAACATTCGAACCTCGAACAAGACACAGGGTTCTCGAATTTACCGGAACATTAAACTGAACGAATAAATAAAAAACGCGTGACTCCCAGGAATCGAACCCTGGGCCCCCGTGCGAAAGTCAAGCGCGTTAACCATGGCCACGCACGGGCTCGCCCGCCGACGCGCGTGGCAATACTCACACAGAACCAATTTGCAAGAGTTTTGATATGTTTGCTGTATCATTTTTTTGTTAGTACACTTCACAATCGGTATTATACAAGAAAATAAATAACAGCTCTATCGAGCGGTGGCCTAGCTGAAAGCGAAGCAATATCAGCATTAACAAAAATAATAGCAACAATTCACGCATGAACTGTGGAAATCCATCTCCATGTCACAGATTGTCGTCGTTACTCAATTTGCTTGATCATTAGACCCAAAATTCTGGTTTGACTGTTGCACTTCCGACCTTATAATTTAGTTTACGTGAATTATTCATTTACTGTGTGTTAACTGTTGTATAGCTAATCGTCTTACATGTTTATGATTGTAAAGTATCACCACTTTTATAGCTGATCGTCTTCATTGCATATTCGAATGAAATTCATGTTTTGTGAATTTGTAGGGTGTGCTGAGTCAGACTTAGGGCATAAGAAGTTGCACTAGTATGAACATAGCTAGTCAATTTACACTACAATGACCTGACACCGACATGTTTTAATATCTGATGTGAAATAAATTTTAACTAATATTCGAAAACCCTATAGCACGCGGTAGTGTAACATGTGAAGGTTAAAATATGTAGCATATGGATATCGAAAGCGTAGGCTTTCGTTTTCATATGTTACATATGAACATTAATGTGAAATATGTTACACTTATGGTCATATTTTACATTATATGTTACATAAATGTGAAAATAGGAAAAATATTGATTAGATGACCCCTTCTGTTGGCCCATGGGCAGTGTTGGGAAGTACTTTAAGTACATTGTACTTAAAGCATTACTTTAAGTAGGTTTAGGAAACTTGTACTTTACTTGAAGTACATTCTCTGAGTATGTACTTGTACTTTACTTAAAGTATTTTTGTGGCACTTTCCGAGGAAAGTAAAATTTCCTATTTCAAATTACATTCTTCAAATGTAGTTTTGTTAAATTTGTATCACGAAATTACGCTTTGTCAACTCCGAAGAAACTGGGAGGGATATTCTACTCTTGCCAGAAACGTGAGCAGACAGACGACCCATCGCTGTATTTGTTCTGGGGGCAACTTTCCCGTAGCTTTTTAAATTCTCGCTACTTATCGGTCGGTCAGCGCAAGCGAGGAGGTTTAAAATATTAGGAGCGCAAAATTAATCATAATGTAGCACCTAAGACTGTGGTGCGGAAAAATTAAATTTTCAAGTCGAAGTAAAAGACAACAGAGGAGGACTTCACAATGGTTTGAGACATTCTTTTTTGTCTTTTCCTTCGACTGGAAAGTTCATTAATCTTTTCGCACCCCAATCTCAGGTGTCACATTATGATTAATTATCACCAGCGCGCTTGCACACTGACTGGTTCTTTTTTTTTTTCTTTCTTCGTTAAGGACAGGACACTTTTCTATGAGAGAATTGCTTGCGGAAGCTATGGGGCTGACATCATGCTCTCTCCTAGTACATTTAGCCCCTTTGAGTGCAACAATCCAGTGCAAGGGGCACCAAATTCAGAAGAGGGACTTCCAAATTTGGCTCCGTTCCTGAAAATAACTACTCTATGGCCACTTGACTTTATCAAATATTCGCCGCTGTTTAAAAAAAAAAATGATAGACCCCTGATTACCCCTAGGCTTGCATACGAATTAAAAATCACGGTATAGGGGAATGAAAGGGCATTATGAAAGATTGAGGGAATGAAAGGGCATTATGAAAGATTGAGGGAATGAAAGGGCATTATGAAAGATTTATAGTACTTTACTTCAAGTACGTTGCGCCCAGTGTACTTAATACTTTACTTAAAGTACATCACGTCTCATATACTTTGTAGTTTACTTGAAGTACCTTTTAAATGCAACACTGCCCATGGGCATATTCAAGTGCGTCTTTAGAAATAAGTATAAGTAATTACAGTCGTGTTAAACGGACCTCCGACTGCACAAGCAGATTAAATGGCTCATTATCGTCAGTATCGTCGTTATCGTCAGGTTAAATCATTTTTCACAGATAGCTGTAATATCGAGTTCTTCCGACATCCAGGAGGAAGTGCAAATTCGGTTCATAAAATTCCCAAATTCCTATTAGATTATCATCTACTGCATTCAACGCGTGCTGTCACGAAAATAAATTTCAATGTCAAATACCCCAAGATAATTCACCCTGGCTACTAATTCAACATTTATAATTAGATTAAATAAATGTATGTGTAAAGTTTACATGGTGGCATTGCTTAAACGTTCAGTGATTCCCCATTCTTCACACGAGCTGAAAATTTTCTTAAGAGCGTCCTGCGGAACAGTGCAGTGCGAAACTATTTCACACTTTAATAAACCAGTAGTTAAAGTATAGCCGGCTGTTGAGTGTATGGGTTCAAAAACGAAACGAAAATAACTTGGTTGTAAGCTGATCATCGTCTGTGTGGTGGTATCACAAAGCGCACAAGATAGAAAATCTACAACTGTTTGTCGCATGTTTGACAGCACTCTCTTATCGTTTCGCACGTTTACAGCTGCTGGCAGGTGATAAGATTTGATGCGGAACGAACTGGATCTATGCGGAGGTGGCTGAACACAGGAACGCCCACGTTGTCGGACCATATCTTACAGGAAATAAAAGAGCCAGAGATCGATGCAACATCTGAGTTGATTACTCTGCAAAGCTGATCGTGTTTTATGTATCGCGTCAACATCCAGCTGCAAATCCGGTAATCGTTCCATTAGGCCCGTGTCTACACGGCCCACAGCGAACGCATTTGCCAAAGAACAATTAAGATATTGAAAAATAAAATGATAAACTATCTTTAATTGAAATAAATGATTATAGTGCAATTAAATGCAAAGGTGCAAGCGAGCTGGACAAGAATGATGACAATAACCCCTGGAGAGGGGGAAGTGTTCCCCTTCTCCAGGGTTTATTTTCCTCATTGAAATAAAAAGCCACCCAATATATCCGACGTCTCGAACCTTGCTGACCAAATAGCCACCCGATCTCTGGTAATAGGCCCGTCGCCGGCACGAAGGAGAAGTTAAGAATTATTGGGTGCGAAACGTTCCGCAAACATTCAAGTCGATATAGCTGTTTTAGCGAAGCCTCAACTGTTTGTCAGCTTAAGGCTCTGAAGTGCACGTAGATAGCACCAATATAAAACGAACAAAAAACGGATATTGAAGCCTGGTTGCGTTGAACATCCGTGGAGTATATTTGATTGCCGAACGATCATAATGCCGCACAATAGACGAGCGTGTTGCGTCTAAACAAACGGCGCGACTATCAGTGACCACATCTGCACATTGCGCTTCACTAGTTGCTTAAGGCCTGTTCAAAGATACAATACAGCGCTACCTGAACGCTATTAGTTAACTCTGGAAATAACGCTTACCTTGCTCTGCAGCGCTGACTTCGAGCTATGTTTCTGATACAACGCCGAAACAGCGCTGCGTGGGTACTAAGTAACGTTCATATCAGCTGTCATCAGAAATCTTCCTATAATCTTGACTTAGCGCTGCACGCGCTGTAAGTCTGTGCCGGCCTTCATCTGTATACAGTAAGCGCCTCTTCAACCTCCGATCCCATTATGAAGAAGCACGAGTTAGGCTTCACGTGACCTGTAACTACTATTATAGATATCGCGAGCTTTTTTTTATTTTTTTTATCATTAATTTTAGATAGCGTTTTAACCTAATGTTCGAAGTTAAATCCGAGTTCCGACTTACTCGCAAGCGGCACGTCCATGGGCACCATGCGATCACTACCCGTTCTAAATAAAGATTAACAATCACTGCGGATTCGGAGAAAGCCCGAAAACAAAAAAAAAAAAAAAGCAAGGACTAAAGTTTATAATAAAAAAAAAAAACGAGTTTCTAATAACTGCAACCCAGAGGCATTTATTAGAAAGAAAAGTGCATTCGTACTGTTATTTCTAATATAGCTAAGGACATCTTCCATTTTCAATCCACGCCGATTGAATTAGTGAAAGAACATAAAACATTAGGTATTATATTTTCAGATAACTTACAGTGGGATAAACACATAAACCAGGTCGTCAGCAAATTATGCAAAATTGTAGGTGTCCTTGCACGTTGTCGAGCCATTCTCCCCGAAAAAATAAAACTACAAATATATCATGCATTATTTAAATCCCAAATATCCTATTGCCATCTCGTTTGGGGCACGACCACAAGGACAAATCTGAACAGAATATTATTACTACAAAAAAAAGTTTTGCGCTTTGTTGGAAACGTTCATTTCTTAGCCCACACAGAGGCTCTATTTTTACGATACAAAATTATAAATATACATCGTTTCTATGAGTACCTTTTGACTCGATCATTTCTTTTTTCTTCCCCTGAATCTATTAATTTTTTGAAACAGACATCGGGATTAATCAAAAACATACCCACCATTTGCACCCGCTACTCCGAGGAATGGAAAGTGTTTCCGTTTCGCACGAACTACAGTTACCAGTCTTTAAAACATAATCTACCCTCATTGCTAAACAAATATTGCGTAGATGACGTGGACATCTACAATATAAACCCTAAGTCATTGTACTTACTTTTTGTATAGAGCTGTTTTCGTTAACCTGTGAAACCTAGGTCTCTTTTATATATGTATTTTACGTATTGCTGTAATCTCTGCAGTTATTTTTGTATCGCCATAGCTGTCTGCCAAGTGCACGGGGCCCGGACCCCGTCAAGTCAACATTTGTTGACTTTTTGTCCGTGGCTCCGGCGTCTGTAACCCATACGGATGCAAAAATAAAAATTATTATTATTATTATTATCTCCTTTGTACATTTGCCTTGTCCTAATGTCAAATGTCTGGTGTACGTCTCTGGAAATTTTATATTTTTGTGCCTTGCGAAACCCTTGATGTTGCCGAACTCAAGCCGCAACCGGCCGATATACGCCATTATGCACCCGAAACCTCACAGATGCGTTCTAATTGTCGTATTTTCCACCAGCACACAATATCACACGGAAACACAGGCGGAGCGTTCAAATTTGGTGTTATTTTCTCGGTCTCTGTAAAGAGCCACACCTGTAGTAGGTTTTCCCGACACTTTAGCGACCTTCGATGGGGTTCAGAGCGTTTCCAATTAATGCCATACGTTACCCATTAATGCGGGATAGACCCCGATGGCAGCGCCTCTGCAAGACGGCGTCGGTATCTTCTCTGCGCAATGCGCAGCATTAGCGGGAAACTTTCGAACTGCCTTCCATGAAATACCCCTTATGACTGTTGCCCTTGCTGAAACATTGGCGCTAGACCAAACGCATTTAGTTGACGCTCATAATGAAAAGCAGTAGGCTGTCTAACACGCCTGTAGCTAATTTAAACAAAATTGCCCTTTACGTATTTATTTATTGGTTTATTTATATTTGACGGGCGGAAAATTTGTTCTTTTTTAAACTAATTCCGAGTTTTCCAGGTACAAATGTACAAACTCAAACTGCTCAATCAAGATCGCTATCACACACTCGGCATAAAAGTAAAACATTAAGTTGTCGGGGGTTTTGTTTCGTTATTTTCAACGGTATGCATTTAATCCCCATTCCTCGTCGCGTTTCTCAGCCGAACATTTTCGCCGCAATGCTGCGTCAGTTTTCGCTGCACATTTTGGCTATGTCGTGGAAGCTCCCTTCTTTTCTTCTTCACGTCACTTCACAAGGTTCGCGTCACCTTCTCCGGGGTTGCGAATAGCCGTCCTCACTTTAAAGTTACCTTTACAATGCTTTTCGCCTTCTTGGCAATTCTTCCAGTGATCATTCCTCGCCCTGATACCCGTAACCAGCAGAACGATGAGACCAACAGTCGCGTGTACCTTATCCTTTCGGTTCCGTGAGAAACCGGAGTTATTCCATGTTCTCCCACTTCTACTTTAGTAAGATTTATCAGGCTAAATAAACTTTTATGAGAAAAATGTCAAACCCTAATTATTCTTTGATATTTTCAGATTTTTTTTATTATTAATGTAAAGCAGTAACGAATTCTACAATCCACATAATGAAGTAACGAGAAAGATGAAATACTGTTACTCGAGCCAGACAAATTTGTAAATCTACAAATATTTTTTAAGAATTTGGGGCTCAAAAAAGTTGCATCTATGAATACTTTGAGGTTCGGGAGCATGATTTCAATTGTGTATCCATCTGACGGACAATTTCCCTCCCAAGGTTCTGTTGGCCTGGTCCCACATACAAGCATTTTGCTCTGGTGGATTTTATGGAGCATAAAAATAGACGTAGAAAAGTGCTGGTCCACCAGAGCAAAAGGCTTGTATTAGGACCAGCACTTTTCTACATCTATTTTTATGTCCAATAAAATCACCATTATTTTTTTTTTTTTTACATAGGATGCGCCGACACTGCAAAGGAACTTGACGTTGCAAACACGCATAAGCCTCTCGAAGTTCCTAGCCCCTGAAATGTGATTTATTGTGTGCATCGATATTTATCTTACGCACGACACTCTTGTAGTACTAAAATACGCTAGTCGTTTTATTTCTGTCGAGGGTATATTGTTGAATCTCTCAAGAAAATCTGGAAGTATCGAAGGTGATTGGCCTTGCACAATGCATTTACGCTCTGAAACATTAACGTTCAGTCTCTGGATAAAAGCTGGCGTTAAGATTTAGGGGTTGATTCAAGCCCGTGATCATAAAGGGGAACGAACTTGTCCACACCTTTTCGACAAGGGCGCAGCCATCTTGAATGTTGTCATTTATGGCATGCGTTAAAACGCCGGTTTGGTCTATGCACGCCGCTGGAAGGTGTTAACAAAAAAATGCGTGATTGCCATATTTTCTTTTTCTGCCTTACCTATACCTTTTCGCATATTCCAGGTTGAAATGTCTTATTCGTTTTTTGTCCCGCATACCAGATATGGAACCCACGTGACTGAGGACAGGAATCTAAAGACGTCTATTGCGCACACATGTGAGTCGTGCTCAGTGACCGTGGTACTGTCGTTGGAAACTGAGCATCTATCCAGGGCGCCAACACGGAAAATCAGAATTTCCTTACCGGACGCCTGAAATTTTCCTATCTCTGCCTAAATTTCCCTCACTTGCCCAAATAATAATACAACATATTCGCTGTCTTCTGCATCGTTTTCATTTTTACTATAAGAGATGTATTATATAGCCTTTACAGCTTGCGCTATACGTTTCGCAAAATTGAGTTTATCGTGCAAATGAGTGGTCAAACCAAATCTGACGAGGGGAAATGTTACCGAGAGATTCAAACTGACAAATAGGACCCTATATTTAGCTTAGACGTTATTCACGTCGTCAGAACATGGTAGTACTTTAGTAACTTCTTAACCACTTTTTATACTAGCCAGTCCAAAACAAAAGGTGTAACACAAGCTAGAGTTTTCGAACTCGAGCACACGCAACACGACACACAGTAAGCACCATTTCGTGCACGGCACGTAACTAAATATAATTAGTCATAGAAACTTTGTACCTTGACCATGGTAATTGTGTGTATCTCCAGTCATTTCATTATTTCTTCTTGTACTCAGGCTTTCTTTTTCGAGAAGGTGCAGCAGCGCTCTTAGAAGCTTAGAGTTGGCTGGTCCCAGTCTCCATAGTTTTCACGAGTACGATGAAAACTGATTTTGCCGGAAAAAAAGGTTGTTCGAGTGCTCCTCAGTGTTGCCAGATGGTCGCACAACGAACCGCCAAAGGGATGGAGGGAATAACCCCAATGTAGCTAAAGCCACTTAAATTCGTTGTTATCTCGAAAACCAAATCATAACGTACAAATTTCCAGATATATACGGTGCTCAAAAATTTCCCTCAAACTAGAAAGATTACCCTTATTCCCACATAGGAATGAATGGTACCTTAATCTGAGAAATTTCCCTCGGGTTGGTAGCTTTGTATCTATCAATTATCAAAAACTAGATAAGATTCTCTAGCATATATTACTGGACAAGAAGGTTTGAACATTAAAATTTAACGACGGTTCTAAAATATGCAGATAAACTGTCACACGTTTTGTTTCTTCGCGTACATAAAGCAAGGAAGAAGAAAATAGAGGAATGTTAGCTCAAGAAGCTCGTCCCGGTTGCACAGGGTAAAAATATACTGGACAAGCAGAGTCCAAACTTGTTTCGTATCACAAAGAAGCCCAACACTCCATAGGAGGCACGCGCGAACGATGAATCTTGGCGCGTAAATGTGCAAAGCAGAACCGTGTACGGGTACCGCCAACACAGATACAAGCGCAGATGCACTCGCATTTAGACATTAAAAAAGAAAAACGCAGAATCGCTGTACGATTGATGAGATGAGAGCGTACTGAAATTATTTCACGCGGACAGCGCGCATTAATCCCCGCAATCTGGCGTGACAAGTGGAAAGCAGCCGCGCCGCCGCAACAATGACTCCGTTTCACCATACGATGGACCGCAGCGGATGCTACGAGCCATCGAAGCCAATCCACTGCCGTGTGAGTGCCACGTGACCTTAAGGAGGGACGCAGAGATGCACGGAGAGTCGCGTGACACGTTCACGGCGCTGAATTAGAGGGAACGGCTCGGGACGTCCGCCGCGGTTCATCGTGGAGAAACGTACAGTCGGAGGTCGTTCTCTCGCTAACAGCGAGGCAACGCGGTGGCGGCCTTGCCTTGTCCCTACCACGAGCTGGGAGGAGGAGGAGGCCGTGGCGATTAACTCGGAGGCATCGAAATCGCGCGTGCCAAAAGCGAGGTTTCTAATGATTGCCCGCAAATTAGCCTGCCACTACGCCCGCAATAGCCGAGGCGATGGCACGCGGCGCTGTTTTGGCACTGATCCTCTGGGACTATCGGCGCCGATGTGGCCCGTTTGTGAGAGTAACGGCCAAAGCAGGGCTCTTTCAGAGAGGTGGCAGAGTGCCACCGGATCCGAGGACTCGAAGTCTTCTTGACGCGTCCAGAAACGCGGTGTATTGTTAGACGGCGGTCTGTGAGCAGCGTGCTCGCTCTGAGGAGGGTTTCATTCCGGCGGCCTTCTTCGAGGCTGTGAGTGGCCGGCGACTTTCAAGGGGGAGTCGGCGTGTCTGCTTCTAAGCGGGATCGGTGGCCGAGTGTGTTGACGCGCCGCAGCTCAGAGAACGTGCCGCGAAAGCTCACGCTGCTGGACCTAAGAATCCTGGCTTAATGGCGCGTTTATACTTGCGAATTCGCGGGCGGATCCGCGGAAGCGCGAAGTTTACTTTGAAGCAGACGTGTACACGTTACTGAAAAAAAGTTACCGATTACAATTACAATTACTTCACTGTAAAAAGTAACCGATTATGATTACATTTTAGCCTCAAAAAAGTAATCGGAAAATTACTCTAGAGTAATCGATTACTTCCCACGTTACTTTTCATTCAACTTTTTTTTATTACGGTAGCAGAATCCTTGTAATCTCGCGCTATATTGTTCCGAAAAAAAAAAAAAAAAAAAAGCCTTGACCGCTTTTGTTTAGAGCTGTATGAGTGACGACACACCCAATCTCTCTCGCGAAAAAAAAAAAAATAAATAAAAAAGAGCGCTGTTTACATATATCACTCGCAAAAGGCTGGATAATGTCATTTTTCATACCCGTACGTAGACTCCGGTGTACCAAAAAAAAATGTCATGAGAACAAAGCAAAGTGAAGTGGCCTACTATTCTTCAAGGTCCCGTGCGTAGTGGTTTCGAGAAAGAAAAAAAATAATTGACCGTTGCCCAGAGCTGAGTGACTCCAGCACATCTAACCCCTCCCCCCCCCCCCCCCCCCTTCCCTCCAAAAAAGAAAAAAAGGGAAAAATTGAGAAACACTGGGGTGGGTAATTTCGGAATCGTTACAGCAAAAACGTAATTAAATTACAAGGATCGTTACTCCTTAAAGACAGTAATTGAAGTGTTACAAAATTACACTAAAATGTAATTCATTACAAGTAATCCATTGCTTGTAACGCGTTACGTACAGGTCTGCTTTGGGGTCTCAGGGTGGCGAAATCGACCCGTCGCTGGCGGAAAATCTGGATCAGTCCGGGACCCGTTTCGTTCTGGATGAGCATCGTACCGACGTGCGGTTGTGTACCGCTACTGCGTGGAGCGCGTTAAAGACTCGAGGTTTATAATTCAGGGAATTTACTGCAGTGGCTAAATATCTCACTTCTGCAGCGAAGACTCCGGACGCCCATTGGGACTGACTATGCTCCCGCTGTATAAACATGCACAGAAAATAATTATTAGTATGTAAAACTACACGAATGGACACGTAAATCTTACTGGGATATTTACTGGCAGTGCAGGTAAAGATGTTCGCATATATATAGTGGCAGGCTGTATATTTTTTTTCTTTATTGAGAAGGTGGTTTTGGGGCGCATCATGATTGCCGAGTAAGATTTTTTTGACGCCATTTCACTTCGTGTATCTATGCTTTTAATTTTAAAAGTACACCAAACACTAGTACGATAATGGTCCACGAAGGTTCCGGTGTTCCATTCAACAATAGCGACGATTCCGACAAACAAAAATTCCCGCATGTAAACAGAAAGCAAAAAAAACAGGCTTTTACTTTTTTTAGCGTCTTTATTTTATTTTTTATTTCTTTCCGCAGAAAAATAAATACTCTTATGTCTCAAAGCTATACTCGTATGTACCAAAGGTAGTTTCAGAATATTTGGCAATGGAAATTTTTGTTGCGGGAGCAAGCGATTACCACACTAATTGAATCAATTGTATACAACCCCTCCGCATATGTATTAAAAAAATCTGTTATTTAGTGTTCAGGCTCAAATAGCTGGGCGAGATATACAACGAACAAGTTTAATATTCTCTAACGGTCATATCCTTCGAATCATAAAATATTACCATAATATGTCTTTTAAAGGCACGTTGAGCTCAGAAAAATCCTATTTTAAAGAGCCTGAATAGAACATGTAAATTCAAGGCGGGCTTTCTTTTTAGGTTTTACAGATTTGATTAAAATAAAAGCCTTGGAAGCTACACTAATGCGGTTTGTGCAGGTAGGTTAAACACAGCGTCGGCTGTAATGCGTTGCAGGTAACGGCGTTACCGGTAACGCGTTAATTTTTTGCGGTAACGTAGTAACGTGCCCGTTACCTTTTCAAGTTAGTAGCGGGTAAGGGGTAACGTAGTTACGTCACTCGTTATACTTTTTTCCCGAAATCTGTTGTTGTTTGTTGAACGTCTTCTATGATCTTTGTGTAATGTACCGGCCGGTGGCCAGGACAGGGCGTGAGCGGACTCCCGCGCTTTCAAGAGCACGGGACTGGTGCACGGGTTTCTGGGCCTCGAGACGGGCATTCGAGGCGCCATTAAAGTAACGTCCGGACGCTTGTCTACGCCGAGCTTGAATCCTTGCCTAGGATACATAACAATTGGCGACGAGGTAGGTCAACAGTCAAGAACTTCAGCGGGCAGGATGGCTCCTCAAGGCAAGCTGGAGGAGTTCGACGGAACAGCTTGGACATCTTGGGCCGAACGCCTAAGCTTTTACTGCGAGGCCAACGCAGTTGAAGAGCCGTCAAAGAAACGAGCACTACTGCTTACACTTTGCGGACCCAAGACCTATGAGGTCGTACGAGCACTCGTGGCACCAAGAACCCCTGCAAACGTCCGTTTTGACGAGCTCATGGCACAACTCCAGAAACAGTTCGACCCGCGGCCGTCAGAGCTGTTCAGCCGAGCGAAGTTTCAAAGAAGAGACCAACAACCCGGGGAATCCATATCCAGCTACGCGGCGTCTTTGAAGAAGTTAGCCGCAGACTGCAACTTCGGGAGCCCTGTGACACCGGGGACTGCGACAACTTCCGGTACAACAAGCGTCGGCTTGGCTTCAACTGCTACCGGCGCCACCGGCGAAGGAGCACCTGTGATTTCGGGAACCACAGGACACACACCGGCCAATCCGACCATGCTACCCCTTGAGGTAATGCTCAGAGATCGTTTCGTTTGTGGCATAACTGATGAGCATCTCCAGCAACGTTTGTTTGCCGAAACCAATCTAACCTTTCAAAAGGCATATGACATGGCCGTGCGAACAGAAAGTGCCGCACAACATCAACGCGATTTGAAAACACACAAAGAGGAGGTTCATGCGGTTAAGAAAGAACAGCTACCACCTAAGCAGTTGAGTACGAGCGGCAGCAGACAGAGGGATCTACAGACATGCTACCGATGCCAAGAACAGCATTCGGCTTACTCCTGCCAGTCCCGAAACGCACGGTGCAGCTTCTGCCACAAGAAGGGACATATCAAAAAGGCCTGCTTCAAAAAGTCAAGAACGCAGCACCTATCGCGGACGACACACGGCCTGACCAACCGAAAGTTGGTCAGGCAAGACCAACCAACGGGCAAGACGCCGGCGTGGATGTTTCTTGGTCGAGAGTTGCCATCACCGCTACAGAGACTGCTGCAGCGGTCTACTTATGACCCTCCAACCACGTTGATAATTTCAGATTCGACACACTCGCAGGACTTTTCGGTTGGTCAGGCCGTGTGGATCAGGAACTTCCCAAGCGGAAGGACTT
This sequence comes from Ixodes scapularis, assembly GCF_016920785.2. Lineage (NCBI taxonomy): Eukaryota > Metazoa > Arthropoda > Arachnida > Ixodida > Ixodidae > Ixodes > Ixodes scapularis. The sequence goes on along the minus strand of NW_024609835.1, from coordinate 56,802,870 downwards.
CGACAGCTGGCATTATTACACGCCGTCAAGGTCCCCGGTCGTGGATGATCGACACCGAGGAGGGCCAGGAAAGACGGCACATGGATCATATTCGTCCAAGGAATTGCACCTCGCAGTACAGAAACAGCAGTACAGCCGCTCCAGTGTGGGACTTGATCCTGGAGCCCGACGAGCCGTCATCCGCACCTCCAAAGCCAGAGACATCACGTACGCCTCCGAGGCCGGAGCCCGCGCTTAGTGAAACACACCAACGCACCAGCAACCGTGTGCGAAGACCACCGGAAAGATTAGGAGTCGCAACTAAGTGAGGGGGAAGTGTAATGTACCGGCCGGTGGCAAGGACAGGGCGTGAGCGGACTCCCGGGCTTTCAAGAGCACGGGACTGGTGCACGGGTTTCTGGGCCTCGAGACGGGCATTCGAGGCGCCATTAAAGTAACGTCCGGACGCTTGTCTACGCCGAGCTTGAGTCCTTGCCTGGGATACATAACAGTTTGAACCAATTATAAACAGAAAAGACCAAATGACTTGCGCTTTTGACGTTCCTAGATTGGTCCTATTAGCTCGTAGTGTCGGCTGTGTCTGCACTTAAGTTGAAACTTAGAATAATGTGCTATTTGTCTGGGTCACCCACGCTCCACCACACTCTCTTGATTTTTATATTTTGCTCAGGCGCCAAGTCATTAACTATTGCGCTCATTCCGCATGCCTTCAAAATTTTGCCTGTGCTTTCCCCGCAAAAAAAAAAAACAAAAAAAAACAATCCCACTATAGGAAAATTCTATTGCCCACGCCCTTCGTCCCAATGTCAATAAACGCTGTGTCGAAGAAAAAAAATGCCGTTATTATTAATTTAATAAAAAAGTAACGCATAAGGATCGTGCGTTACTTTTTGTTGGTGACGGTAATAATAACGTGTTGATTTTATTTTGGGGTAACGCAGGTCGGTAACGCGTTCATTTATTTTGCAAGTAACAAGTAACGTATTTTGTAACTTTTTTTTAGGGGGGGGGGGGGGTTAACGCCTACAGCAGTGGGGGTGGCGGAGAAAGGCTCACCGGAGAAACGCTCACCGGTGAAAAGCTCACCGAAGATAAGCTCACCGTAGAAAAGCTCACCGCAAAACCGGCAGATCCGGAGAAAAGCTCACCGGTCTTTGAGCGGGTGCGGAGAAAAGCTCACCGACTTTTCTTAACTTAGCGGATTCTGTGCCAAACTTGACAATTTAACAGAATTCGCATTCGGCTTTTCATTAAAAATATGTCCTCTTTTTTGTAATATTCTTTAAGTTCATTGGGCATATTTACTAATTCTTCGGAAATTAGTAATCACCCATTCTGCTTATTCATGAAGCTGCAAGTATAAAATCAGAACATCGTACACCGGTAAAAAAGACACCAATCTTTTAACAAAAGTTTCAAAGGGAATTTTAGGCACCGCGTTGTTGCGTTTGCACTTTCAGACTTTCGGCATTTACAGTTTTGATTTTTAGATTCTAGGCAGACATTATTAAGCGCCGTTCTTCAAACTTTTTCCTGTGCTTCAAGTTCATAAAGTTTTCAGTTAGGCTTTCGTTGCCTAGAGAGTAAGCCACAGAAAACACTTGGCCATAATTATTAATTTGGGAGCAATATACCCAATAAGCTTAACAAATATTACAAAATAGGACAGTTTCCTTTTTACAACTTGCTGGCGAATTTTAATGATAATAAATTGATATATGTTACACATGATCCAACAGCCTCCATATAAGAAGGAGAAAACAAATTGGTGAGCTTTTCTCCGCATATGCTCAATGGCCGGTGGGCTTTTCTCCGCATCTGCCGGTTTTGCGGTGAGCTTTTCTCCGGTGAGCTTATCTCCGGTGAGCTTTTCTCCGGTCAGCGTTTCTCCGGGGAGCTTTTCTCCGGGATTCCAGCAGTGGTTATACGCCAAAGGGGTCTTAATGTACGGGGTTAATCGTCACGAGAAGTCGCCTAATTAACAAATATATGTTAATTAACTGTTTCATTTGTAAATAAACATGTGTTATTTGCGGAGTTCAAACAGAACACTTTTTCGACTCTCCGGCAAGGGTTCAGTGTCTTAAAATTCGCTTCCAGTGCCATTTAGTCTCCCTTTGGCATTTCCAATTTTTGAGTCATATCATTGCTAATTGGACGATGACCACAGGTACATATTGTACAGTACATCACACTAACTATATATTTTTTTTTTATTTTACTCATTTATACAGCAGTAACGAATTCGATTGTTATCTTTCATTTCATCCGGTTGGTTAACAAAGTTATCTATAGGGCTCCGTGTTTTCCGATAAATTCGAAAAACTCCGAAAAACATCCGCCGGTAAAATTTCTGTCAATTCGGATTTATCCGATAAACTCCGAATTGTTATGTGCCCATGCCATCCCCCCCCCCCCCCCCCAAACAATTTTTTTTTTTTTTTCATTTTGAGCAGCGCAGGATCAATGGTCCTGGGAAAATGACACCCCCATTATCTTTCAAGCCTCGGACCGCTGTCAAAAGGGTGTCTTACGGCTTGTCTCGTCGAGGTTGGTTCAGGGAAACAGGTCATCGTAACATTGGTGTCACGACAAAAGCCACTCTTTTCGTTTCCAGTTTGGGCCATGGGATGTGGGATTTAGAGAAAGGAGAGGGTATGTTTTGGGGGGGTAACAGTGAAAGCTATGAACCATAGAAATTGTATAAAATAGGGAAGAGGGGCAGTTGAAACTTCTCTATTGCATCCTTAACCACTCCACCTCGCGCGGCCGCGGGATTGATTGATGGGATGACTACGAGCTTCCTTGCGGCTACCTCTGGCAGTTTATTGATTTTAAGGTATCGACGTCTATCGAAGCCACACTTGTGTGCAACTTTTGTCGTGGGACAAATTAGTATTGCCAATGATGGCAACGCCAAATTCAACTGAAGAAATCTTAATTGATACAAGCGCGTTTTATTTTTTATATGGCATACGTTTGCATCCGGCTATTATTTATTATTTTTTAATAGGAAACACCGCGAAATTAATCTCCGAATTTCGGAGAATTGGGGATTTACGAAAAATAAACTCCGATAAACACCGAATTTTAACTAAAAAATAAACTCCGAAAAACACCCTCCGAATTTCACGAAAAATAAACTCCGCAAACACGGAGCCCTAGTTATCTGTTAACTGGAGAAAAAACACTTGGATGATTTGAGACTTATATTTAAGCGACAAATATTTAGCAATGAATAAGTGATATCGCAAAATACATTTTATTTCGCCCAAAGGAGAGAATGGTAAATACAACTTCGGGCCAAGGCTTTTGAGGCAGCTGTGTTGAACGAAAAATTGGGTCGCGTTAACTTGTTATTTCAAAATGTCATTACACGTGTTTTAGTTGGAGCGCGGACTTAGAATTTCTGATACAGCTCGCAGTCACTGAACGCAGTGCACATGTGGGTGACGTTAGGCACCTGTGGCCTTATCTCTGAAAGTGGTTTAATTGTTTGATGTATTTTTTATTTCACTTAACACTTTATAAATTTGAAAATTACCGTGTTAAGCCGTCTTCATCAATCACTGAGGCAATAATCAAAATAATTCATTGCTCCGGAAATTGCCATGGCACAGTTCTTATCCCATAAGATTTTAACTCATTCGTTGTAGCTAAGTTATTGATATATTAAAAACGCCTCTATCGGATATATATTGTTGTTTTTTCGTGCAAAGGTTACATCAACTTACGCCGTGATTTTTTTTTTTGTTTTTTTGTGAGAGTTTTGTTTTGGAAATTGTGGTTTTGTATATTCAGTTGTTTTCTCAAAGGCCCGTTTCGTTGTGGTCTGACATACGAAGAATTCACTGCTTGCGAGATTTAGAGAAGTAGATGTCTTCGGCGACTGCTCTTTCAAAAACATGTCACTTCGCGGCCAGTTGTCGTTCAGAAGTTCACAGGAACGGTTGCTAAAGGCCTCCTCTCGCAAAAACGCCTGCCTCCGCGTTTTGCCGTGCAGAAGATTTTTTTTTTTTTTTTCATTGCCGGAAGGTAGTGATGTTTTTAGGCTGCTTCCGGCAGCTTTAAAACACTTTTCTTAGCGTTCATAAATTCATGGAAATTGATGGCTACCTTTTGAGACGGCTAATTTCACGAGGGACAACGAGCTTTGGCCGTATTACGAGCGTTTTATAAAAGTTTGAGAAAGGCCGGAATCAACTAATACCCCTCTTAAGGCCCGTTCACACGATGCATTTTTCTCGCGCATCTAGCGTCGCGAAACGTAGTTTCGCGAAATGGTTGCGCCGTCTGCTCGATCAAATATATTACACTGCCCACACGTCGTGCGGGCTTGTTCGGAAACAACGCGTTGCCCTATCGTCGTTAATAGCTTTGTTGGTATGGTTCAAGCCCAGGTTTTGTGTATGACAAGAGGATTAAATTACCACGTTGGCAGCAGAAAGCGCCTGCAACCGCAGCCCCATTCTCGGCGAGCAACTCTAAAAATGAACCCAATCCCCCACTTTGCAGTTGCACAGCGTTGGCCAGACCGAAAGCAAGAGGCTTCGCGTTCCAACTGAGCCGCCGCGCAGTTCCGTTTCTTTCTTTACTTCAAACCGGGTCAAAGCTAGCACCGACTCGTTTGTCGCATGTGTTCACCTGTATCTTTATAAAACCAGGAATGGCCATTTGTCAACGCGGCGGGCCCGGCCGTAGGATCGCGGCAGTCAAATTAGAGAAGCGCCTGTCGCACGTTCTTTGTGTCTGTCCGTGTATGCGGAGCGGGGGGGAGGGGAGGGGGAAGCGCCTTGGCTGCGCACTGGGCAATCCGCGCACTTTCCAGACTTAGCCCGACGCGTGAGCGGGAAGACTGCCAAGGTGATGTCTGCGCCCCGGGAGGGCGGTGTAGGTTCCTCGCCCAAGGTCTCTAATACCTACTGGGTGTAAACTTTCGCTCCCCAGTAAACAGAGACGGCGACGCTGGCAGGAGTGGCCGTGAAAGATAGGCAGGCAGACAGATGCACATCAGCTAATGATAAATCTCGCTCATACAAGAATTCACGATCAAATGGGAGAAGGTATGATGAGTAGTTGACGCTGAATTACAAGGAATGAGTCGATATTTGTTTGGGGGAGTCCTAAACAGTTTTGATGGCATGGTAACTGACAGTCTAAGAGACGCGGGGCGGTACATATTTGTGAATGTTCGCGATTCTCACTTCGTGATCCGCCCTCTGGCGTTCTAATGGGCTGATTCAGGAGTCGACTGCGAAGAAAAATGAAGGTGTATGGGACCCGCCAGGCTCTGCGTTTCTTAAACAGTCGTTGTCCATGAAAAAAAATATAAAAAAGGTATGGCATATAGAAGAAATAAGTACAAAACGAGCGTGTTGGTAACAGTAATTAAACATGAGGAAGATACATAGATGTATCTTCCTCATGTTTAAGAGAAAATAAATGACAGGGATGATTTGTAGCGGGATCCCAGGCCTCGTTAATCTACCAAATGGCAACTTTTTTTTATCTGGCCATTCCTTCATTGTACCTAGTTAGAGAATGAAGCTTTTAAAGTAGTCGTAACACGGTCACCTAGTGGATTTGAAGGAGTGCGTATACCGTTTTCTGCAGGTATACTTTCGCTGTCTGTCACTGACTGGAATTCTCTTGCTGAAATAATCGTACTCTGAATTAATCAGACTAAATTCAGGGATCTTTGCAAGGCCTACGTCACAAGTGATTTACATTTGTCAAAATTTTTTATTCAAAATCGCTTCCTTTCGTTATTTCGTTGTGTTTTTTTTATATATATATGACCTGTATAATAACTGTCTTTTTCATCAATAATAAAATTGTTATTCGGCCAGCGTCACTGTAAAATTTTCGTACTAGCCGCCGAATTCAGAAACCTGACTCAAACTACACTCAAACTGAAGGGCCCCTCCACTTCCTCGAGGAAGGCGCGAGGGCCGGCGCTGGCCAATCGCGAGGACGGACCCGCCGTCGCGATTGGCCAGCGCCGGCCCTTGAGCCTTCCTCGAGGAAGTGGAGGGGACCTTCAGTTTGAGTGTAGTTTGAGTGAGGTTTCTGAATTCGGCGGTAGATCTCCCCTTATATAATGCACTTCATTGAAGTACCTTTGAAAATGATTAAACTTAACTGAAAATAGTCATGCCACGAGCGTGAGCTAGTTGACTTTCTGGTAGAAATGTTGCGAATTGTGTTGCTGTGTGTTCTCCGTAAACGGGACAGCTAGAGAGCTTAGGCGCCGAGTTGCTTATGGATGTGTCCTGCTCATTTCAATGGTGTATGTATCCAGGTCAAATTAAAAAAAAAATGATTGTGAATGACTAAATACACACAAAACCCTAAGGAAAGCAAGCGTTAGAATGCGCCACACGAGTTGTATTTGATTTTAGATAGCCAACTTCTATGACATACGGAAAATTGGTGGCCCCTATCAAAATGCGAGAGAAATGCATACAAGAGATTGAACAGGTGTTCGGATTTATTATACCTGGGTGGCTTTTATTTTGTCACCTACAACAGGGATTGTGTGGAATCTCGCAAACTGGTCCCCGACAACGAAAACGAACAGGACAGCTACACCGAGGTAAATATACCTATTGCTAAATTACCCAAGCATCAAAGGCAATGCAGGGATTGGTGTTCCACGCGCCACGTGCTCACGCCTCCCCCGTATAAAATATTCAAAGTAAATACCCAAAATAAAGCGTTGGCGAACGCGCGTGCAAGATGCAATTTTTTTCACGCATTTGCTTTAGAAAAGTTACTACTGCTGAGGCTACGGTGGCTGAGGCCAACATGTGGGGCGCGTGGAACACCCCTTGCATTCTCCGGGATGCTTGGGTAATTTGGCAATAAGTCTATTGAGTCGCTTAAAGGCAGAGGGTAAAAAAAATGTTTAAAAATATTTTTAAAGTATTTCTTTTGCGCAATTTTTATTGGCACACATTTCACACAGCGTCATATTTCGGGCTGAAAAACACTTTTCCCGAAAACAAGTAGCGGGGGACAACGACTCCTTTCAAGATACCCTCCCAATTTATCGATGCATTTTCCAGAAAAAAAAAATTAACACCAGATTTAAAAGCACGTGTGGAATTAGCTACATGTTAAAAATGATCTTCCAACTATTGCAAAGCACTTTTTTAACCAAGAAAATCCGAAGATACTGTGCAGATTTTTCTACGAGTGTACTTTCAAGCGCCTGTGTTTTTGAACGACAAAATGGCGACATTTGATGCTGTTCTTTAATTCCATGGTGGTATATATCACACGAGCCAATATATTGAACTATTTTGAATTTAACCTTGGGTGAAACACCATCGAGTGGCTGACGCGTAAATTGACGTCACTCGAATATACTTCGCCGACCGAACGACACGACAGGTCACAAATGAGGACCGGCAAGCAAGCGAGGACATGAATCTAGCAATGACTACCAAGATGGCGGCTATTGAAGAAACTACTAGAAGGGTGTTGGTGCGAATAACAATTTGTTATTCACCCGTCTTTTCATTTTAAGCTTTATTATCTGAAAAACAATGTCTTTCGCTTATGCCGGGGCAGTGCAGTTATTCGGCGCCAAAGAAGCTGCTTCTAGTCTCGACAAGCGCTAATTCCTCGATCGACCAAGCAAGGGCACTGAACACTACAATGGTGACGCGACCGTTGATTTCTCATTTCGTTACATAGAAGCTACCGCACACAAAAGCAGATACCGGCAAAACTTTGCAACGCAAATCCGAGTGAGTAAAAATGAGAAAAATCACTGCGACAAGCCGGCGCCCATCGGCGTCAACTGCGCGTGCCATATTAAAGATAGGTTTGATCATAAAACCGTAACATCAGTGACCCAAGGAAGTGAGTGGAAGTAATTGGACGTTGGGATGAAATCAATCTCTTTGAAGGACAGTTGCCGCTAAATGCGTGTCTTGGTAATTTTTTTTTTTTTTTACGTAAACAGTTAACTAGAAATTTGAAAAAGTAATCCGAAGGCTTTGGTTGACATTTCAAATGTGGTCTGAGAATGTTTATGAGATCGCCCAAATATGATGATAACTCCTATTGCGGGCTTTAAGCATACCAGAAATCCATAAATCATAACGATGCGCGGCCAATTTCCCAATTAAGAAAAGCAATCAAAGATGGACCATACCGAGGTCATCTCCTGCGATGGAAGCAGCATTGCTCCGGCAGCCAGGACATGCTAACCATGAAAACGCGACATTTCGTTGACATTGCAAACGCTGTTACTACAAAATGTGTATGATTTCGTAGACGGTATATGCAAATAGGAGTAGTCGAAAAATATTAATTTTCGAGGAGAAGGAATGTAATACTGCATCACACGCCTCAAAAACAGCTGTTTATTATTTTTTTTTTTTTGCGAAATTGGTGTGTTTATGGTGCCTCAAGCGCACATGAAGGCACCCTAGGTTTGTTCGGTCGTCAGCTCTCGAGCGCGCGCTCGCTAGGTTGTATGCCGGGCTGTATGGGCAACCAGCCGCGTGTATTCGAGAAATCACTCCACAGTTCTACCAGTCGAAGGCGCGTGGATCCCTTGCTTGCTATTGGCTGACAGTGGTCCTGGTTTCAAAACATGCTCCTCCCATCGCCAGAGATGAACTCGATGTGTTGCGAGCTTTCATTAATTTTTTAATATGAAAATCGGCCGTGTATCGTCATTATTTAAAGATTTCTAGGATCCTTAGATCCAGCAAAGTGAGTTGTCGCCATATTTAGGTGATCTCAGGAACCTCCTGAGGGCACTTTTAAGCCAGCAACTTGTTGATGGCCTCTCTCTTGTCCTGTATTCATGTTTTTTGTAATTTATACTTTCAGTTTGAAAAACAGGATAAGGACCAAAATTGCAAATTTAATAACTTTAAGAACAAAGCTTATTTGGGCCTAAAATCTAGGTTACTAATTCAGGGATGTTTCTTGGCGTGTTTAGTCAATTTCCAGTCAAATCGAGGACCGTAAAGAAGACGCCGGAGTCCCCTTTAGGTTATAATACAATAAATCCCATAATTGCCTGAAACAATGTGTGGGGCGGGTACGTCGTGAGAAATATTAGAATTTTTAATTGAAAGAAATATATTTAAAAAATTCAAACGTCGCGGAGTGGACAAGGAGTAGGTGAGACTTAATCCTCTACTTGTTCCAAAATAGAACACAAAAGTCAACCAATATTTACGAAATGTCATTATGGACAGCGTAAAAATTAAAATGTAGGCAAACCTTGGTTTGTTCGCGAAGTTTAAAATTTAGGCAAGATATATTTATTTGAAGATGTCATCAACTTGTATAATATACACCCAGATATGTCACATATGAACCTACGTGGAATTGCTTTATGTCACAATCCCAAACTGTTTTCCAGTTGCAGCAATCCGATCTCGGGACAAAATTGTTTTGGGTTGCTACTACTTTCCGATTTTGAAGCTAAACGAATGAAAATGTCGAATAAAAGGATTTTCTGCGTCTTGACATTTTCTACAAACCAATCTGTCTCAGTTTTATTAAGCTCAATGTTTCGTCAAAAGCTCGAACGGCAAAAATTTAGAAATTTAGCCGCATCCAAGCATGAATTACCAACTTGCCCAAGCATCCACTTTATTGAGACTTAGAAGTTTACGGATTTTATCATCTGGCATCCAAAACACAACTTTTTTTTCCTATATTAATATACCTTTAAGCGGGTTTAAAATCAGTTGGTGTTGTTGTGGTGGTAGTAATGATAAACCCTGAAAAGTGGAATTATCCCTGTGTGAAGGCCGTTTTCCGAACTCTCTCTTCTCATTACAAACCTCTTCGAATTCAAATGAAAGCACGCAACAAGTATTCAGCGATTAAATTTTCCCATTCATTTTAGATGCCCTCTTTCCAGTTTTTCTTATGATTTGCTCGGCAGCGCACACTCATACTGGCTCCGCACTACTGTCATTAAGGCTGAACGACCAGTTCACGCAGCTGTGACGGGCGTATGTTCACGTGAATCATTCGGTATCGATGTGACCAATGAGCAGCAGAAAGGTAATTAAAATGTGTGACCTTAGCCTATTGTTCAAAGAAAAAAAAAAAAGAATGTCACTGCACTCGAAAATGAAACATCGTCGTTCGTGACATCGTAACGGCTGATTGGCGCAGTTGTTCAGTTGCCAGCTTTGCCCCGGCTGTGCGTACAGCGTTCAGGAACCATCAGAAAATCGTTCTCAGCTGCCTGCCCGCAGAAGTCTCGTATAGCGAATCACTTCACGTAACGCGCTACTCCTTCGCACTCCCTCAGGGGGTCTACATGAGCACGCCATCTCGGTACGCTACTGCCTAATTAGAACCCAGCCGAAAATATGGCACAGTCTGTGCGTCTCATGCTTCCTGGTAAGTCTGTTTGTTTGTTTTTCGTTTTTTCTCTAATATTTAATAGGGCTGGGCGTTGAATAAAACCTCTAACTCGATTAATCGCCAACCTTTCATCGATCAATTAATCGATTAATCGGTCTCTTTCATTTCTATGCATAATATATAAAAAAAGGAAAACATTTTGTGTGTGTGTGTGTGTGCCATTGTTGTATACGTGACAAACGAACTAATATAAAATTTGATTTGGAATCAACCCGAGTGTGCAGTTGAGAACAGTTCCAAGACACTCGCACTTTCAGATAATTACTTGAGCTGCATTAGGCAGAAAGGTTCGTTGATACTCTCCGGCAAGAGCGACCTCCCTTGATTGTTCACAATAGGCTAGCACTGCTGCGCTAAACAGACACTCGAACAGCGTTGAAGTGGCCGAGCCACGTGTAACTTTGTGCAATTCTTTGGAGAGACAAATTTCGTTCCTCTAGTTTACTCTAGGACAAAATTCACCAATAATTTGCCCTTCACACAGGTGTACTAGTCAAGATCTGCGTAGTGAAAGCGTGGAATTTTATGTTCTTTCAATTGTGCAATGTTTTGCCGATTAACTTGTTAAAAATTAGTCGCGATTAAAGCATTAATCGATTAATCGGTACGTTAATCGATCAATTTCCCAGCCATAATGTTTAACCAATAAGTCGATTCACTTCTTTTGTTTTTGTCACCGCTTTATGTTTTGAACTTCTTACGTGGGCTATAATCGACTAACCGTTCATAGAGTTTTGATCGGATTTGATTTTGCGAGGACTCATATCAACAGACGACAGCGATTTAATATGGAAAGGAGAGTTTACATGGTTCTGCGGAGCAGCGACGCACCGATACGGTGTAGTAGGTGTCGGCCGGTTTCGCAGGCTCCAAGATGTGGCACGGGTGCTCAGATAAGTGTCGCCCGGCAGCGCACAGTTCACAAGCCAGCTCAAAGCACCACCTCTCGTACAACACGTACGGGGTCTCAGGCACACATAACACACAAACATTTAAAGTTCGTTCCCGTCCCCAATGTTCCAGATAACGAATCATCCGAAAACGAATACCGGCAGGATATGTAAGCCAGCGTGACGCACCAAAATATTTAGGTCATTGGATAAGCCACAAAATGAAAACAAAACTCATAATTCCAAAACTAACAGGCATGCTTTCATCAAAATGCTAGTGCTAAGCGTTCAAGAGGCACCCGAGTATAAAAGTATTCCTCAACTAAAAAATATCAGCACTCGCTGTATAGTGAAATTTTGTATGCGTCCAATAAACGTTTTTTTTTTTTTTTTTTGTAAAAACCGCGCTTTTCTAACAACAAAATCGTCCTCCAGCACACTCGCGGAGAATTCACAAAACCGCATGACTAACGATGGCCGGCCGTACGATGGAAGTGGCCGCAAACCCTGCACTGTTTGCGAGGTGCGATACAAGGTGCTTACGTAAAAGAAAGCCTGCTGCCAACTCTAGCAAGTACGCAGGACAGGCATTACCGGGGTCGGCTTCCGCGACACTCAAGCTACGAACGCGCTAGACCTAAGCTTTGCAACGCGCCACCATCAAGAGGGAGCACCTTGCTGAGGGGCTGATGTCCCGCCTTGTGCTGGCCACTGATTCCAGCACAAGGAAACAATGTGTTGATTGTAAGCCGGTTGATCCACCCAGCAGATATCAACGGGCGTCCTCCCCTTACCATGGTATAGGTTCGTAATTTCTGGACATGTACCAGAGCTTACCGCGTCACTGCTCGGAAATAACCTTCCAACAAGAGCGACGAGCATGCGACGTGAGTCGGCACCGAGTGGAGTTACGACTCTGCGCCATGACCCCGCACAAGCTCGACAATCGCGATCAGCGCATCAATGTACAACAAAGGTCTAACCTGGCAAAACTACGACAGTGAATAACTGAAAAGATTTCTTGCGGCTCTCAAGGCCAGCCAGGCTCCAAGAGTAGATGTCGACGCGTCTCGCAACTCCGAGGCCCCAGAAAAATGGAAGATTTCGGGGGGGGGGGGGGGGGGGGGGGGGGGGGGGGGCTTGGCTACGTGGCCTTAGCGCATATCTTATTCTTCAACTAAAACGCTGTCAAAGAGTGGCGCACGAAACCGCGCAAACAGCTCAAACAAGGCCAACAAGAAAACTATAACACGTTGTCAAACTGAAAACTGAGACGGTATAGCTTTCCGCTGATATAATGCAGTTCGTGAATAATTTCTAAATGCGGCCCGTACAACCGCCGCCCGCCAATTGGGTACGTTCATCCACTCCCAGGGCGACACCTCCTTAAAGGGATGGTGAACGGTAATTTGAATTTCAAAAAAACAATGCAGGAGATGTAGGCGGGACGGTACAATCCCTACAACACTGCTCGTAAGGCGATATCTCGAATGGATAGCCGTATTTTCGGAAAAAGTGGTCGAGATGAAACCAGGCCGACGAGGCGCGTGACGTAGAGATAACTCGTTTCCTCCTCTCTTCACTTCGCTCCCCCAAAGCGGCGAGGTGGAGAAGACGCGAGGCCGTTCCCTCTCCTTCTCAGAGGAACATGACGTAAACATCTCTCTTAAATGAGCCTTCTTTCTTTAAAACATATGGTCATCCGTTCGATATATCGTTGAAACTTGTATGAGTGATGTTTTGGTGTTTGTAGCATCCCGTCGCATGCTTTTGCCGCGTGTTTTATGGAATCCAGATTTCGGTTCAGCATTCCTTTGACGCATGTGATCAGTAACAATTAGTTCTATACAAACACAGATACACGAACAAATGTGGTTGGGTGAGTCACATCATCAAATAGTGAGCTGGAATCATGCTCATCTGACATGGACGGTCGGAGTCGCAGGTTGGGTGACAAGAAGCCCAAAGCTGCAGGCCTCAAAGGCTGCGGTAATTTTGAAGCACACGGTGCTCTTGCGTGGCATCGAGGGACTGTCAGCTTTCGACAGTGCTCTGAACAGTGTATAATCAAGGCGCTTCTCGGTTCAGGGGATAAATAAACTCCTGACTGGATGGGACAAAGGATTTTCAGCAAACGACAACGGTCCATGTCCGCGCCTCGTCAGGCAAACGATTGTGTCAGACCCTCAGTACAGCGTTCCCGTGACGAAGCTTCGTGCAGCGCTGCCGCAACGCGGGCCACTCTTCACAGCGCCGAGCTGACCCAACGCACAACGGTTGTAGGTTGCCAGCGGCCATGCCCCTGCCCGATTCCTTGGTTCCTCTGACTCCCACCAGAGGGGGTGCGAGGCAACGCCTCAGTCCAATTGGAGACAGGTTAGGTATCGGAATGCCATCCTGAATATAAATTCCAGGCCTCAGGTTGGGCGCCAGTTTTTGCAACGCTGTTATTCCAATTCCCTCCGTCCCTGTCTCCGCATGAACATGAATGACAGGGCAACACTTCGCTCTCGGCAGGAGGGTGTATTGTTGACTCATTTATTGCCAAGGATATTTCGGGATCTGGAAAGAGCAATCGAAGAAGCGTTGGGTAGACGTGCCTCCACTGCGCCTGCTGATCGTCCCAGGGTGGTTGTCCGCTTCGCGTCCTGGGGACGTCGCCGTCGCGGGTCAGATCCGGGGTGACCTCTGAACAGTGGCGTACCAACTTGTTTTTGAGTGGGGGGGGGGGGGGGGGGGGGGGGGCAAACCAGTCCCTCTCTTCCCCCCCCCCCCCCCCCCCACCTCCGGACCGGGGCGGCGCACTTGGTTTTTGAAGTGAAGACAAACATTTACACTGTACGTACGTTTGCATGGATGCGACTAGCAGCACATCGAATCCAGGTAACGTATCGAAACGTTCTATATAAACGGCTCGGTTCGGATGCGATCTGATCCTATCCGATCCGCTGGGACGGGGTGTTTTGAGATGGTCAATCCGAATAGAGGCTCTCCGTGTATACGCTAGCGGATCGAATCGAGCGCTCGAGCGATAGATCACGGGAACGTTGAGTTGCATGCCGGTAGCGGATGCGGACGGGTTTTCACTTACGAGGAGACGGAGACATTCCTTGCACTAATAAGTGAAATGAGTGTTAGCTCATTACTGGACTCGCGCCGGCAGCGCAACGAACCCTGCTTATCACATTGCGATTCTATTTCTCTTAATAATTGCTTCCAACGTCCGCGAGTGCTCAGAAAGCGTCACAAAAAATCGTCTTAAAGGAAAAAGAAAAAAAAACGAGAAAGAAAAAGAAATAATGTGACGGGCATTTGTGCCTGAAGATCCAGATGGAGTCGCGATTTTAACAAATTGACAAATGCTGCACCGGACGTAACGTAGTGGTAATTCACGATATTTTTGTGTGTACGTCATGTATCGGCCGTAAAACGTAACATTAAATAAACTGAAGTAGGGTGGTGATTTGGACCAGTTGGTAGCAGTCAAACATGATGAAAAACAGCCTCAGATAATCAGGGACGAAGAACGGGTAAAGACCTTGCCCGTTCTTCGTCCCTGTTTATCTGAGGCTGTTTTTCATCATGTTGAACATTCAAGAAGGTTGCGTAAATTAAACAGGACGTAACTTTAACTTTTATTCCCGTCGGACGTAACTCTCATTTTCATTTCGAGTTCCGCCGGATGTAACTTGAAACCTCGGGGTAAAGTTACGTCGGATGCAACTTTAATTTCTATTTTGGGTTCCGTCTGACGTAACGCTAGACAATGCGTAAGTCGTCACAGTCGTACACCTCAACTACGCCAGATGACGTAGTAGTTTAATAACAGCCAGCTTTTGGGAGCCCAGACTGCAGCGACTCGCCTGCAGTCTGGGCTCTTGTAGCAAGTCTATGCGTAGCATCTTCTTTGCGGCTGACGGGACATCCGAAAACATCCGACAGGTTCGCTTTGAAGGCATCCCATGAGGAGATTTTGTCTTCATGGTTATCGAACCACACTTTAGCTGTGTCTCGTAGATAAAACACAACGTTTGCGAGCTTGAGAGTGTCGTCCCATGCGTTGTGGGTGCTTACTCGCAGACTTGTACACGTTACTCAAAAATTGTAAGGAATTACATTTACAATTACTCAAGGCTAAATTGTAATTTTTTACAATTACAATTACACTCTCATAAAAGTAAGTGACCGTTACCCCAAAAAGTAATCCGTTACTTTTGTGGCGTTACTTTCAACAATAGTTTACTCAATTAAGAAACGAAAGGAAGAAGGTTAATTCAAGTTCTTACTGTTGCTACCTGTCCCATTTATTGACCTTGAGTATTTTGAGCAACAGCTGGCTCTTCAAAGTCTCGTCAGACATATCTGCGTCATTTCTTGCTGAATATGTCGACTGCCACGCTGAGCACCATTTGAACTGAGTCACTGGATGGGAGTGCCGTATTGTGCCTCACTAATATTTAATTCTCTGCATTGAACTTTTTCAGCGAAGCAATGGAAGTACTATTTAGCTCGAAGATAGGGCAAAGCTTCATCGTTGCAGCCGTTGCCTGATATTCGAGAGTTTTCGTAGGGTTGGTAACACTAAGGTGATAACAAAATAATATTTAAGGTTTGGCTTGACATTCTTCTTCCTTTGATTATGAACAGGTCGAGCCTCGGTTGAGGCGCGTTGGTGAATAAGAAAACGTTTTTAATATATAAATATAAGTAATAGAAAAAAAATCATAACGTCGGTTAAAATAAGGAAATGCACAAGCACGCTTGCCTTGTGTACCTTCTTGATGCCGTTCAAAAACGCACGGAGCACGGACCGATTGCAGTTTACTCCGGTTTTCTCCATATACACTTCCGCTGATGCCACGGGCAGCGAAGGGCAGAGAACTGAGCCCCACTATGGCTCCCCACTCATGAGTTTCACTCTCTCCTCAAGCCCAGAATCTCAAGTCTACGTCAGCCACCATTATGTTTTATTTGTAAAGATCTCTTATCATTTATTTGTAAAGATTCGTCGTGAGGGATAAAAACAGCGAAAAAAAAAAAAAGGAAGACAATTATTATTTTTGGAGTGATCGCAAAAAGCTGACTCACAAGGAGGGTGGCTGAGATGCGGATAACCTGGCTGAAATTCCCAAATAAAATGGGCCATCCCTAGAAATTGGAGCACAAAAAAGTAAGTGGCTTTCAAAACAGGTTGAAATAATGTGAAAGAAGCAGAAAAAAATGCATCCTGTTTTCTAAGAGAAGATGATAAGTGTGCAGCAACGAACGAGGATGCTTGTGGCATTAACACCTTCACATATTATCGCATCCCTTTTAGTTGATTTTAGGGCAGACAGAGCGTTGTCTCGTGTTATGACATTATGAAAATGGTCGTAGTTACTATAACCGAGAAGGACATTGTTAATTCCTGTCTGTGCACTTAGCGCCGTGCACTTAGCGCCTAGAGTTTCTCGAAGAGGCATACAATCACTTAATGTCCACCTCTCCCCGCCTTCGACCGCAAAAAAAAACAAGAAAACAAACAGACACAAAAAGAGCGGATATAACTTGACCCCCCCCCCCCCTTTTTCTTTTCTTTTTTTTTTGTAGAAATGCTTATTTATATTTTAGGACATTGTTGTTAGGGTCTAAAAAGAAAATAGATTTAGGGGCTTGGTGTTGCAAAAAAAGGCTTTGCAGAACTGAAGAGTGCCAAGCCTCCCTTTGCGCTGGTCAAGGCGCGTGACAGTGTCCACTGCGCTCAATTTTACCAAAATAAAAACGACCTTTTCTTTAAAAGGGGGGGGGGGGGGGGGGCTGGCCCTAAAAAAAAAGTAACGGATTACAAGGAATCCGTTACGTAAAAAATGTAAGGGAATTACTTTAAAATTACTCTAGAAAATATGTAATTATTCCGTTACTAAATTACCGATAAATGTAAGGGATTACAAGTAATTTCGTTACTTGTAACGGATTACGTACAAGTCTGCTTACTCGTTCGAAGCTTCGCAGCCAGTCGTCAACGTCGTCGGTGCCGAAGCCGGCGAACGTCGGAGGGTCCCGTTGGCGATAGGGCACTGAGCCAGGGCGGAGCGCCGGAGTGACTGCAGCCTCACCTTGTGACATGGCCAGCGCAGGGGGCCGTTGGTGGCTTCGGAGAAGCGTGGTGGTTAGCGTGCGGAGCGGTGAAGAGGAAAGACCCGCACCTCCACCACGATGTTACGATGGAAATCAAGAGCAAGGACAAGAGTGGTCCGCTTCAGCCTCGTTCTTTTAATCGAACTGCCCGCTCCAGCTCGCGCTGGAGCGAGCCCCACCGCCAGCGGCCTGATAAAGACGCTCACGCGTCTTCTTCGTAACAATATATATATATATATATATATATATATATATATATATACTATTTGGGAAAATCGTGAAAATTTCTTCCGTTTATGTCTTTTTTGACTCTCTTTTTTACAGCCAACTTGTTTTCAGTCAGCGTTGCGCACAGGCGATACTGATGCTGTTGTATCTTTGGCAGGCCCCAATGGAAATCTTATATCCATCAAAAACACACACACACACACAAAACAATCTTTGATTGAGTAAAATTGCGGTTTTCGATCTCGGACACAGTTTGCCAGTCGCCGGTCTGCAATGGCTTTTTATTTCGGTTTCGAAGTGAGCATAGTCTTATAAAAGAAGTGGCACGTTTGTGTAAGTCACGACTGATATACTGGCCGATGCAGGCTGATACCTTAGATAACTCGATCACGTTTTTCTTTCTCTCTGCCTTTCGGTGTCCATTTGCAGACAAGCAAAGTTTACTCATTCTTAAGTATTTATTTCACGTAATTATTTGATTTCATAGGATATCCACGAAACTGACAAACAAAGTGGAGGATTGAAAGAAAGTTAAACTCTTCGATTTGGTCAGGAGAAGACTACTTTTTGCTCGTGTTCGCCTTGAGTTGAATGTTCGTTGCTTGATGAACCTTCCAATGAACTAAAACGCGCATGGAACGCATCAAGTAATAAAGCGGCACTAAGTAGGACATGATGGGTATCATTTTTTTTTTGCGAGAAAAGTTTTATTTAAATAATCATAATACAACCGGCGTCCTTTAAAGTATGGTTTAACTAATTATATAAATATTAATTTCTAGAATTTTTATTTACATGTTTTACTCTAATGTATGATTTGTTTAAAAAAATATATTGAACAGTTCACTCTGCAACCGTAGCGCCGCACGGTTCGGCCAGTCTTTCAGAACTTCGGAAACCTTTGCAGTTCCGGACGCCGTCCTTCAACCGTCGTCTTTTTCATGCTATATTTAGGAATTATGACACACCAATTTCGTTCGAAATCAAGCCCAAAATACAGATAAGTTTCACACACACTTCTAATAAAAACATTTAGAGTATTGCAATAGATCTAGACGCACGGAAAGAGAATTGTGCAGGGATAAATTACACATCTATTATCTGTGGAGGATGCCACCCAAAAGCGCACTCAGGCGTGCGAAACCGTTGTCCCAAAATATGAAGATACTCGATACAGCGCTGCAACACGATATCATTTATAGACAACGATTCATCGATTAAATTGTGTCCGTAGGCGACGGCATAGTTGAATAGAGAGAGCGAGGGCGAGGAAGAACCTCGGGCAACAAATATATGGCAAATTACCTTATGCAGAAATATCGGTTCAAGGGTAAATGGATTTGGTACCCTTTCTCTCTCTTCCTTATGGCCGAGTAAAGAAAGAAGATAACTTTTTTTTCTTTTGTATCAACTTCGGGGCCGAAGATAACCTACGATGGGGGACAAAGGCGAAGTTTGGGTCACAGAGGCTCAAAGGGCAAACAGGATGTAGCTGAAGTTTTAAGTGTCGAACGGGTGGGAGAGGCCTTACGCGTGAGTTGTTTTTTAGCCACTTAGTCTCGAACCCAGTCGCGTGTCTAGGTGGCAGAACATACTTGGCGAAAGGTGTACGCGAAGCGATCTTGCATCACGAACGTTTAGCGATACTCTGAGTTTGACGTATGCAGGGCTGATAAACCTGGCAATCTTCAAGAACCTTTTATACTCTCGAGCTCTTCTCCCTCAATGCAAACAGGTGGTGGAGCTTTTCCTCGCCTAACCCTCTGGTCACCAATCAGCATGGACCTTCGCTCCTACGCTTGTGAGGCTTCACCAAGATGCGTAGCAACTAGCCAAAAAAACGTTTCACATAAAAAAAAAGAACAAAGTTTATATTGGAGACAGAGAGAGCAGCAAGCGGTAGAGTCTGACGATTCTAGCGCCATCTAGCGAGCGTTGGGTTCCGCGGTCATGCTGAGTGGTCAGAAACGTTGGCGAAAGTGCTCTTCGGGGCTCCGCTGCCGCGTTGGGTGTGCTGGTTAGGTACTCCAAAGTGCTGGGTATCGAGCGCGTCTTGTGCTCTTGTGTGCCGTTGATGGCGTTTTTCAACTAATTGGGAACGTTTTTTACCCGTATTATATCCGCCCGTGCGCCGATGCCGAGAAGCGCGGCACTGAAAGTGCCACAGATAGAAATCGGAGACAAGTACCCAAAATATTTTATCAGTTTATCAGTTAATAGCTACAGAATTTCCCTTTAGGCTTTTTGTCCTTTTAGATGCAGTACACCGATATATATATATATATATATAACTCGTCGTGTTGTTTCTAAAAATGTAATATATTGTAAACAAGGACACGCGAAATAAAAACATTGCAGTGAACGATCGAAAGCAGCTCCCTCCTGCTTGAAGACAGTGGCGTACCCATTTGTTTTTGAGCGTGTGTGCGTGTGTGTCGGGGGGGGGGGGGGGGGACAAACCAGACCCCCCCTCCCCTCCCCTCCCCCCCCCCCCCCCCCCCCCCCCGGGGCCGGGGGGCGGTGCCCTTGGTATCTCTTGGGCGCCGCCGGCCAGTTTTTTTACCTGCCCTGTGGCGGCTGTTTCAGGGGGGGGGGGGGGGGGGGGCATAACATTTGCCTCCCCCCCCCCCCCCCCCCCCCCACACACACACGCACTCTGAGAACTGGTGGGAAGCGGCAACCGCCCTCCTTGCCCCCCAGGTTGGTACGCCCATGCTTGAAGGTGTTTATAAAATATTTCTTTGAAGACGCCATGTCGACGAGTGTGTAATTTGTCGAAAACTTAAAACAGCGAAGTCGAAATATGCCCAGTGCCGAAGCTAGTCGATCAATGGTCCAGCGATTCGAAATCGATGCATGAGCATGCTTAAGCAATAGAATTTGAAGTTTTCTTCTAGCTACATTTGGTACTAATTTTCAAAATAGGAATAATCCAGTCGCGTTGTAAC